>NC_034418.1:1845966-1941017 GCF_002078875.1 Numida meleagris
CTCCCCTTCTCCCACACTGCAATCCTACAGACACCCATCTATCCGTATTGGTAAGTAATGTTATCGCCAGCCCACAAGACTGCTTTAAACAACTTACAGCACCAAGTTAATTCACTGATTAAGCAGACCTAAGATATGTTTTAACTGCAGAAATATGCCGCTAATAAACCAGCGCAGCTCCCTTTCCCGGTTAAGGTATTTCCATACCTACTAATGTTCCCTGCCTCAAAAACCAGCAACTCTGCCATGCTTTAAATGCAAATCCATCATTAACCATACACAGAATCTAGCCAGCAGATATGTTAGTGTTCCCTGGCATTATTTGTACTATAACCACCGCGGAAACGAGTTTTATGGGCAGCCCATAGCAGGGCTCTGAGCTGCAGGCCTCCTGCTCGGCAAAGCGGGCAGCAAGCAGAAGGGCTCCACAAAAACCTCCTCAAACCCATCTCTGAGGAACAAGCGTGCGCTGCCCTTCTTCTGCCCTTTTCCCATCTTCATAAAATTCAGATATAAAAAAAAACATTGACGACAAATTTCAATGAACTCCGAACAGGAACGTACCCAGTACACACATAACTTAACTAGAAGAAAACGAATGCATCTGGAACAACGTGATTGCAGCAGATTTATGCTGCTTACCACAACTCCGCCATCTCCTTCACCTACACCTCATCAACTCAAAGCTTCAAGCATCTCCTCCCCTAATCATTCTGATTTAAAAGTATCCCAACTTTCCAGAAACGCACTACGAAGAAAAAAAATAAACCAAATCAACTGAGCTCTTAATAACGCTCCCCGCTTCAAACTGAAAGCTCCTCGGCTTTCGAGGAACTTCTCTTTCGAGGAGAAGTAAGATCATCGCGAGCACTGGGCGGAAGCAGCCAAACCACATCCCAAACTCTCACCTGCCACCTGCAGCACAGCAGCATCCCAACGCTGCTCTCCCCAGCACCGCCCCAGCAGCCGCTCCCACAGCCTTCTGCACACGCTGCCACTCGCCATCGTTCTCCCCCATATTAAAACGGGACCGCTACTTTTTGGGTATCCTCCAAGCGAGCTGTCAGATGTGCTACGGCAGAAATGACAAGTTGCACTGACAAACGCGACAGCTGAAATGCCACCGACGTCCTCCAGCGTTGACTCCAGACAATGGGAATTCTGAGACACGGACCCGTCCCACGTCACCCTGCGTACAACCCAACGTTCACAACTCGCTGCTTCTCCTCACAGGCCGAACAGCAACAGTTAGATAGCACAGTTACCTGGGTTCAGTTCTCCAGCAGCCCCCCCCCCAGGACGTGGCCCTTATAGGCCAGGACACAGCCCCCTCGGAGCAGCTGACAGCAAGGCAGCTGCTGAGCTCCAGCAAAGAAATCCCAATCCAAAGTGACCCCAGGGTGCACCAGCGCTGCCCAGGAAAGAATACATCTTCAGTACTAGGTATTACAACCAGACAGGAGAACGGCCAGCAAATCCCAGGCACAGAGGGAAACCACAAGACGACATAACATTTGGAAGAGCGGAGCCTTCACTAGGCGTGCATAACCACCGCACGGGCTTGTACCTGCTGCAAACAGAACACGACGCTGAGCATCCCTCTGCCTCTCTCCATTCACCCCGGAGCCCACTCAACACCACAAACAAGAACCACCCCAGCAGAGAACCGAGGAAGCGCACCACCCAAAGGTCCAGCGCGCTAAAATGGCTGAAAACCAATAAACACTGGAAGTAAGGGAGGAAAAAAAAAAGGGAGGAGCCACACAAGTAGGAAGAGAGGAATAACAAAGCTGCCTGCTGGGCAGACTGGGAGCTACGAGCCCCCCAGAGGGGTCCAAAGGGCAGGGAGATGGGAGCAGCACTAAGGGTGACTTACGCATATAGGAAACACCACAGCGCTTTGTAGCTGGGGTAGGCACCGCTCGAGGACTTGCTCAGCTCCGCTGCCAGCCCGGCTGAGCTACCTGCCCAAAATTACAACGAGAAGTGGGATAAAAGAGCGAGTCCTTCGGGGATGTTAGGCTGGGAAGGGATCCCTGGCTGCGGGCTCCCGTGGGAGACGGCACCCACGGGGCCAGTGCCATTTGCTGCCTGCAGGGAAGGCTGGGAACCAAGCGCGGGGCTCTCCCGAGCGCCGGACGCAGCGCTGCCAGACGCGGCCCGGCCCCGCGCAGCGCAACCGGCCCCGCGCAGCGCGCAGCTCCGGTTCTCCTCTCCTCCTCAGCACGGAGCGGTCAGCCCGGGGACGCGGCCGGGCAGGCCCCGCGGCGGCAGCTCGACTCGCTCCAGCGGAGCGCCCCGCGGAGGCCGCAGCCGAACCCGGAGCCCCGCTCCCCGCCCCGCCCCGCGGTGAGGCCGCGGCTCCCGGCGCTGAGGGCGGACCCGGCCCCGCTCTTTGTTCGCCGTCGGGCCTCGCCCTCACCTCGCGGACGTCCTGCAGGCACTCGAGCACGGCCAGGTTGTTGGCCCAGCTGTGCTTGGAGCACAGCCGCACCACGTCCTCGCGGCACACCGCCTCCTCCGACAGCTTCCACCCGCCGCCGGAGCCGCCTCCGCCGCCTCGGGCTCCCCGCGGGCCCGCGACACCGGGCGCGGCTCCCTGCCCGGCCTGCGCGGCCTGCCCCGCCGAGTTCAAGGCGACCGCGGGCATCACGGCGGCAACGGGAGGCACGGCGACCGCCGGCCGCGCCGCCAGCGCCAGCAGCAGGAGGAGCGCGGGGCCCGGGCAGCGGCTCCGGACACGTCCGCACGGCGCCATCTTGGATCCCCCACCTCCGGCGCGCCCGCCCCGCCGCACGCACGCCGTGTGCAAAGCAGCGCGCCGCTGACGTCACCGCGGAGAGCCCCGCCCCTCGGTGGTGGTGGGGAGGTGGGCGTGGCGCCGTGTGGCCACGCCCTCCCACGCCCCTCCGCTCCTCCGTTTGGCCACGCCCCTTCGCGACGACCCCTGAGGGTTCGGGCGCCATTTTGGGCCCGGGCGTCATTGGCGGCGCAGGTTGCTTCAGGGGTCCGCCGTGGCCCCAAACTCCATCATAGCAGCCATCATCACAGCCACAGGCGACTCCGCAGTGCCATCCTCTATCGTGGGGTCCAACCACCACCATCCCAACTGTCTCCACAGCCCCAACCACCGTCACAAAATCATTAAGGCTGGAAAAGACCTCTCAGCTCCCCAAGCCCAACCCCAGCCTGCCCCTACCATGCCCACTGCCCACAGTGGGCACATCTCCATGAGTCTGGGACACCTCCAGGGACGGTGATTCCCCCACCCTCCCTGGGCAGCTGTGCCAGTGCCTCACCGCTCCGTCAGAGAAGGAATTGCGCCTCATATCCCACCTGAACATCCCCTGGTGCAACATGAGGCCCCCACCTCTCATCCTAAATCAACTGTCCCGATCATCATCATTCCGTAGCTGCCATCACTGACCCCAGCCACCACTGTGGGTCCAAACACCATCACCACAGGCCCAACTGCCATCGTCATCACCCCAGCTGCCATCACAGGCCCCAGCCACCATAGTCACTGGCCCAAAATGCCTTTACAGCTGCCTCTGGCAGCCCCATGGCTCCCCCTCATCCCTCGCAGCAACCAACACGAGTACTGGGCCCTGTAGTAGAGCCTGGCACCCCTGCAGTGTGGGCCCAAGAAGGCCCTGGGCTCCTGCCCCACAGCGAACCAGCTATGGTGGGACTGCAGGATACCAGGGTCCTCCTGTCCCAGTTGGAGCAGGGCAGCCCAGTGATCAGCTGTGAGCGCCCTGGCGACCATACATGTTTCTTAATGACCAGCACGAGAGCTGAAGTTCACAGAACCATAGAACTGTTTGAGCTGGAAGGGACCCTAAAGGCCGTCTGCTCCCACTCCCTGCACTGAGCAGGGACACCCACAGCTCCATCAGTGCTCACAGCCCCGTCCCCTGACCTTGGCTGTCTGCAGGGACGGGGCACCACCACCTCTCTGGGCAGCCTGTGCCACTGCCTCACCGCCCTTAGTGCAAAGAACTTCTTCCTTATCTCCAATCTAAATCTCCCCTCTTTTAGTTTGAAACCATTTCCCCTTGTCCTATCAGAACAGCCCCCTTCTTTCTTACAACCCCTTTAGATACTGAAAAGCCTCTCTGAGGTCTCCCTGGAGCCATCTCTTCTCCATCAGGACCCAGGGCCTGCCTGAACTCCCAGCAGGCTTGCTTTCTGTTCTGAATGTATGCTTTCTCACTATTTTTTTACAGTTTCTTTAAATCATGACATTAAAAATCAAATCAACATCTTGCAGGCCAACTGAACCCCCAAATGCAGAGTAACAGCTGCAAAGCTAAAAAAGGTGTAAGGGCGAAGCAATGAGGAGGAAGGCAAAGCGAGCTTGTGGAAGGCTTGAATGACAGGCAAGGAGAGGTGATGGGGAGGGGAGCGAGGGGAGCTCCAGGAGTCCATTGAAGCAAAGTGGCTGAATCCAGCATGGCAGAGATGGGATGGCAGGGCTGGAGCCAAGTTATGGAGAAAACAGGATGCAAAGGCACCGGACAGAAGAGCTAGACCCACGTCCCCATGGCTGCCAAAGTCACTGCCGCTAGCTCCTGCTTCAGCATCCTTATTTACACACATGCTGGTGCTGCTGGCAGCAAAAGCAGGGAGCTGTGCTTGGGCACACACCACACCATTCTGGCAAAGCAGCCTGGATGGAAGTGTCCCATGCTGGACATCTAAAATTTGTCCCAGTTTTTGTTTTAAATCTCTTCGTGCCCATCTGGGAAATGGGGACATCACCATTCTCCTTAGAGGGGTAGTGCCAAGACCTGTTGAAGTTGGAGAAGCTCTTGGCTATGCCATTGAAGAACATAAGAAAACCTAAGGGAAAGTGAATAATTTGGTACTTTCAGCAGCATTTGACTAGCATGCAGCGTAGAAAACTTAAGGCCAAATACCGAACAATGAAGAAAAAAAAATCAAAATATCAAAGAAGCGAGCACTGAACGTCATGTCCAGCCAGGATGCTCAGTGCGTGAGGGCTCACAGCAACTCATGGGACCTTGGCATTAGGGCTAGGTGACTCAGCAGAACACCCTGCCTTGCTCTGCGGGACCCGTGGTTTCACAGCGGGGATGGGACATTTTACTCCTGACTGTGTTGCCATTGAGCCTCCACCCAGGCTTTCTTCATGGGGATGGAGAGAAACAGGCATTCATGTAAGATCTGTCGTGTAGCCACCTACAGCGGGTGAGATGTGCCAAGCTCTGCAAACTCCTCCGGGGGCAATACCAAAGTTAGAGAGATTTGCTCAAGATACCAGTGGTGAAAGACATACAAAATGAACACCTCCACCTCCACTGCACGTGTTGGGTCAAGCAAAGGAGGTTAAGTGAAAACATAAGGGAATAAAGCATACAGAGACGGCAGCTGTATCCTCACAGATGGGAGGAGGAAAGAAATAGTTGCAAAATACAGTTAAACGGGGCCAGAACAGAGCGATCACAAGGAACGTGCTTGCTTTTTGCACTGCAAGCTCATGGAAGAGCTGGGTGGGTTTCTGCCTGGGAGCAGAGGTTTGGTAATGCCACAGCTCCCTCCTCCCTGGCAGCTGGATCTCAATTTCACACTAAGGAAATCTGTCCAGTTTGAGTTGTACTGCTTCACCAAACCCAAAAATCTCACCCTGAGCCCTGCAAGGCCACTGCAGCAGTAGATGGCAAAGCCCTGGCGGTCACCCTGCAGTGCATATGTCCTCCTGGAGAGAGCAAGCACATCTTCAGCAGCCTCAGGCAGTTCCACCTGGGTGTGCATCCAGGCAGAGACCATGGCATGAAGGGAGATGGGGGAGCTGGCAAAGTCCCCGTGCTTCTCGCATTCGCTACCGGGAAAGCAGCGCTTGGGAGGGATGCTTTGTGCTGGCACCCAGCAGCTGCGCAGCTGGAAACACTTAGAGACAAAAGCCAGCAAAATCCACCCAGCACTTGGCAGCGGATCTGGCTTATGGGAAGCGATTGGAAAGGCTGGCCCAGCGTGAGAGCTGGCTCTGCTCCTCCTTCTACAGCAGGACCAGCAGGAGAGGAGCAGCAGAGGCAGGGCACAGCTCCCAGCTCTTTCCCCAAGCCCAGCTGCCCTCCGGTCCCTTCTCCAGGAGCAGCAGCACCCCTCTTCCTTCTGCCGAGCTTCCAGCACTCCTGGGAAACCCCTTCTCCAACCCTGGGCTATAACATCCTGCATAGTCCATCCCTGAACACACATTTCATAAAGAGGAGCCCCACGCTCTGTGTCCACACCACAAGTTCAACAAGGAAATAGAGATTTCTTTGTGCACAGCGACATCTCTGCCCGGACAGCATTCTCACCCTGCAGCCCATCACACTGTGGGGAAGAAAACTTGTCCTGTGCAGGGCAGATGCTCCAAGTTCTAATTGGAAACAGGCTGCTCGCTCCCACGTGGCTGGAGGACACGGTGCCGAACGTTGGCTCAGCCACCAAGCAGCACTCAGGCCCTGTCCCTTGCACACAGACTGCTTCCTTCAAAGCATGGGGCACCCCAGGACTTCAGCACCGCCTCTGCAGCCAGTGCCCATCTCCACTGGTGCAGGCTGGTGCTTCACTTCCACTTTGTCTCCATTTATCTCCTGGGTCACGGTCTTGCATCTTCGCTCATCGGTGTGCGGAAATAAACAGAGCAGGGCAGTGCTCGGACTCTAAGGAAGCTGGGGACAAACAGGAGACAACATCCCGTGGGACAGGGTGAGCCTCGTGCCTCCCACACTCACCCTTACAAAAAAGAAAAAGAAAAAGAAAAAAAAGGCGATTTCCCCTGACGTGCTACAGTTCTTCCCCAACCTGCTTCTCCCTCCCTGAGCACTCACTGCTGCTCCCAGCTTGCTACCAGCTCAAGCATGCTGGGCAGACTTCCCCTCCACTGCCGGCGGAAGCACCGGTGTGAGACCTGATGCAGAACCAACCCCTGGGGACCCTCCAATTAATTACGCTTCAGCAGGTGGGATAATCACCGAGATGAGGCTGAGGCACTTCCCCTCCTGCCCAGCGCAGCCCAGCCACTGCCTGTTACCTGCTGGGTTCAGCGCGAGGTCACTCTGAGCATTAGATAAGCATGTCAGGGCATAGCTCCTCGCCTCCTCTTTTTCTCTACTCAGAGGCACTCTTGGCCCGGAGATGGAACAGCAGCACTATCCCCCGTCCCCTCGGTGCTCTCAAATGCTGCTGCAGCTCCAAGATCTTATCAGCAATGCTCCATGCACACGTTTCCTGCAGGCACAACCTGGCAGCATCTGAGCCCACAGCTCTCAGTGCCATCTGAACACAGCTGGGCTTTTTCTTTTTAAGCAAAGATGAGTAAACTGAGCAAGAGGCACTTCTGCCTCTTCAGCATTTGTCCCTAAATATCTTTACATCATCTGGAAAGGAGATAAGAATTAAAATGAGGAATGGTGCTCTCCCCCAGCAGCCTGCAGAAGAGAAATAGTGTGCACGCAGCCAACAGGAAGGCCCCATTCGCAGAGCAGAGCGTACCTATCGCCTCCCAGCACATTGACTACAGGAGCTGCCACGGGGCTGCCCTGCTCCCCAGTACCCAAATCTTCCCAGAGACAGAAGCAGAAATAGCCACTCAGCGGCTCCCTGCCTCCAGCACCGCAGAGCAGCTCAGCCCCTGCTGACAGCTGCCATGCGCATTGCATCGACACCGGTTTTGACTACAGCAACGTGCGAGGCTCTTAGCATCTAAAATCTTCAAAAAATTCCCCTCAAACTCTGGGTTTGATGTTCTCTCCAAGTGTTATTTTCTTTTCATTTATTTTAATAGAATTTAATTTGCTGATACCACCCTGCAGGAATAAGAGGTACAACAGAAAATAAATGCTACCTAGAAAAGCAGAAGATGGGAAATCTTAATCCCTTTCTTCCCGCGTGCATACAGAGATCTTTCGTGGGGGGAGGATGGAGGACTCTCCATCCACTGAAAGCCACTGCCTGGACCCCAGTGCAAGACATGAAAGCTTACCTGTGTACAGGGCTGCTCGCTCACAGCCCCAAGACAAGCAGCATATACTGTGGAGGTAACTATAAACACTTTATTCTTACAGCGTATAAAAATAAAATATTATACAGAAAATCACAAAGTTAAGCAGACATCTCGCCAGTCTCATTTTTAAGAGGTAAGACTCAAACAGGACCCTACCTCACACATCCCAGAAAATAAAAGTGTTCTGGCAGTGTGAGCGCCCGCACGCTCCGTGTGCCCAGGGCAGATGCTGGCAGCACAGCGCTGTGCCCAGGGACATGGTGCCAGCACAGGGACTTGCCTTGTGGCTTCTCAAGCATCCTCACAGCTTTGCTTTCGAAAAACAAAAGGAAACCAAAGTCCTGTTTCATGACCTGACTTGGAAATGGGCATTCTCACACTCTGCAGCATATTTATGGTATTGATGCCAAGAATCCACTGCACCAGCCAGGGCTGATCCCCAGGGGCAGTCCCACTGATGCACTACAGGGGAAGAGTCAGCACTCTCCTCCACGGTTCGGGCTGTTGCAGTGCATCAAGGACAGACACACTGACTGCAGCAGCCAGCAGTGCAAGCATCCCCTCCCTCTTACCCTTACTTCTATATTACATGAGTAATATAGAAATATATTAGTATTATAGAAATATATTCCACAACCACACCACCCAAGTTTGCTTGGATGCTGGTGGCAGGTAAAGGAGGAAGAGAGAGGGAGATGGGGACAAAGAGTTAGGGAACTACAGCGCAAAAAAATATATGCTCACAGGGAGAGAAGACAAAATACTGTCTCTCTGCAGATTTTTCAAGCCTGCTCTCTTCATGGCCACAACGCAGGGTCTCTCCTCCTCAGGAACTGCTAACTGCCTTTGCCCTATGCCTTCAAAAAAAAAAAAAAAAAGAACATGGGGATCTGTTCTCTGAAGTAGTGAACCTGCTTTTACACCAAGTATCAGCAACGCTGGTGAGGTGCCAGCACTGCCATCTTTTCATCACCCAGTAATCACAGCAGGACTCCATGTGAGAGTACAGTGGGTGTCGCAGGTCTTCAAGTTCCTTTTATTTTGTTGATTCGTAGAAGAGATTTGCAAATGCCTCTAATATATTCACGCTGGAAAAAGTGCAGCAACACACGCTGGAGATGGGCCAAGAATTATTGCTGTGCCGAGGCAGCTTGCTGAGCTCGACTGTAGAAAATTGACCAATGAAGAAATAATGACAGACCTAAAAAGGAGGATGGAGGATGACAGGAAGCACCCCAGGCACCTCTGTGTCCCAGTTCCTGACTACTGCCAGAAAGGTGCTGCCGCAGCTCCTGTCTGCTGCAAGCAGCACGTGCAGGACAGCCGAGCGTGGGACTGCGCTGTTGCCGTAGGGTCCATCAGCAGCACACCTGGGAAGTGCCCGTGGTGGGCACCGCGGGGACACACTCACTGCCACTTGTAGAGCTTCACCGCCTTCTCCGTCAGGGTGGCCAGCAGGTGGGCCTGGTTCACCTCCACGGGGCAGATGTCCAGCACGGGCAGGTCAGCCTGCAATTTCTGCAGCAAGCAGCCGCTGCCAGCATCCCAGAGCTGTGGGACAGAAAACACGACTGCAGGGTTCTCCTCCCGCATCCAAACCACAACTTCTCTCCAAAGAAAATAACTGTACCCCCCACTGCAGCAAGCACTGCCTCCAGCCTCCCTGGGAGATCTGTAGGCAAAGGGCTGCTCCACCCACACCTGGTTCCAGCAGACATTTGTACTGGCAGCACAGACCTAACACAGATAAATCATGCTCAACCAACCTGCCTGCTTTCAGGAAACGTCCAGATCTGTAGACAAGGGGCACGCAGCGGCTGTAACCTACCTTGATTTCAGCGAGGGTGTTGACACAGCCTACCATTCCTGTACCCAAACTGGGATGTTATGGTCCAGACAGCTGGATCCTTGCGCTCTAAGGCTTAGTGGTCTGCACCCCACCTGGAGGCCCTTTCAGCACTGAGGTTCAGTTGCAAGCTCCTCCTTTATTCAAGTCATTCTCCTGATCTGTCTGCCTATTTTACTGAGCGCTGATGCAGACAGCCCTCACACAGGGAGGAGGCACCAGAAGGCAGTCGCTCTCAACCACCTTTGTCCTGATGAACTGTCTCCACCAAATCATTCCTACCAGTTCCCTGAGAAAGCCAAACATGACTCTTCTGAATGGTCTGTATGCTGCTTTTCGCCCTCCCTACTTCCTTCAGGATCTTGGGCTCTGCTGTTTCAGTCACTGTGGCAAAGGCTGCTGCTGATTTTCACATATATTATTTCTTGTTTGCTGAATAGACCTAGGAAAACATCATCTCATCTGACACCTCTGTTAAGCAGTTGTTCCTGACACACTCCAGAAACATTCTGGGTTACCTGCACCTCGTTGTTGTGCCCTTCCACTAAGTGTTAGTGAAGTTCACACCTCCCTAAAACCAGAGTCTGGAGTTTTTCCTCAAGCTGCTTAAAGAAGCCTTTTGTCTGCTTTCACAGCCTGCTTGGGTAACAGACTCCCACCAATGTCACCCTGATGCCTCTCCTTCAATCCCGGCTCTCACGCAGCCTGCTGCCCATCCTCTGCACCTCAGCTGCTTCTCCACAAGAAGGACAATGCTTCACCCCATCTTCCCCCCTCCCTAACGAGCCTGTGTCCACCCCTCACAGCACCTGGCACATTAGCTATCCCACTGGGGCTCAGGTACTGCAATCACATTATACTGCTCCATTGCAACAAGCCCAACTACATTCCTCTGGCAGACAACAGGGGCTTGCTGCCTTTGTTCCCTTCCGTGGATGCGGAGCATAGGCTGATATTGGCCAGTATCCCATACTATCAGTATCATCTGCTACAGGCAAGCACAAGATAGCGCTTGTGACAAGGTAATTCCCACCAAAACACATCGATGCTGTGACCAATAAAGCTTCTCTCCCAGAGAACTGCAATAAAGTCCACCACACTGAAAAGAACAGGAGATACCATGGCCGAATTAGATGCCTCATCGCCAGCACACACAAAGATGCTGCCATCCTCCTCTGGGCTCTGAAAAATGGCATTCTTGGTCAGCAGCTTGCAGGTGGGTCCAGCACTGAAAGTCTGAACGGGGTTAGAAGAGCACACCACATCTTCAGAGGATTCTGTCAGCGGGCTGCAGGTCAGTTCCATCAGCACACAACGCACGCACGGGTTATTTTTACCTGCATGGCAAAAGTAAAAAGACAGGCCTTGAAATATTCGACTGTGTTGTGGACAAGTATAACTGTAGGAAGACAAGCAAAGCCACCTTGCAGCTACCTCCTTTTGCCCTCACCTGTTTCTTACCTACGTGCAGACACCCCTTACCATGGTCAAGGCAGATACCACACCTCAGGTAGGTGATCAGATCCAAAGTTGCTGATGAACCAACAAGAATAGCTGGACAGAGCATCAACAAAAGAGCACACTGCAGATGCACACTGCTACTTACTGGGCCTGTATGTTGCGAGGCAGTGCCGCGTGCTGGCCTCTGTCTGAATATCGATGCATCCCCCTGGTTCCAGCAGCAGGTGATGAGGCCGGTAGGAGTTCCCAGCCTTCTGTTCCCAGAAACAGGCTCCTTCCAAGGTCCCAGCCAGGATTCCACCATATGGCAATGAGGCGGAGGCCATTCGAGGCAAATAAGACAGAGATACCATGGGACACCTGAAAGTAAAGTTGGCAAGAGTCAGTGTTGCCAGCTGCAGTCATGCTGGCATTCTGCTTCACTGCTTCAGAGCTACCACAAAGGAAGGACGCAAGGCAGGCTACGAAACAGCTCTTCAGGGAAGGAACCCCAGTGGTTTTGACATGGATAAATGAAATTCAGCAAGATTACTGTCTTACGCTTTAAATAGGCATCATACAGTATACACCAGGTGTGGTGCAATCCACAGCTTTATCACTCCAAACAGGAGACAGCAGGCTTCAGCAGTCATCAGTAGAGAACTTATTTATGAGTCCTTTCCTTCTCTGAAGGGGCAGGCCAAGTGACAAAAGCAACATGCTCAGGTTATTTAAACAGCAGCTTGACATAGCTGAGCCCCATCTCAGCCTGCCTTGCATTAAATCTTGTTTAAAGCATTAAAGCCTGTGATTGTCTTGGGTAGTGTAAAGACCTGAACAGCCTGACTGGCCAAGTCCACACAGCTTATAGGAAATCCCCTGAGATACGCTCTTATATTAGTATTTGATTCTGAGTAGAAGAGATATGAGGGCCAGTGTCCTGCACCTCTTTGTTATTTGTCCTTTTCAAAGGAGACACTAAACCCAGCTCCAAATCCAAGCTGGTTCTCCTGCTCAGCTGCACAACTGGTGCGTTCACTTCTGATGGCCCTTAACAAGATGCACTGGCCAAGTACCTGCACTAACTATACATGTACCGCACAACCATAAAAGACACTCCTCACATTTTACTAAGTCTGAGTTTTTGAACAACAGATTCACATAAAAACAACCCAGATGATTACAACTGCTGGATGATCGATGGAGGGAGCTATGCTCAGCTTAACACACACCAGTGAAGTAGAGAAGAGTGACAAATCCTCATGCCGTACCTGGACTTCTGAGGGACTAGTTCCTGCACATGGGAGTTGGTGTCTCTCAGATCATATATCATGATGGAGCCGTTGACCAACCCAGCATAGATGTAGTTTGTATCATCCAGACACCAGCAGCAGCTCCAGACAGGGCGGCCAGTATTGTATGTCTGTACCACAGTATTTGTTGCCAAGCTGCAGGAGAAAAGCAAACTGTTGGCCCTTTGCACAGCACCTATTGGTAAGAAAGTAGCATGACCACAGAAAGCAAATCTAGCTTTTAAGTCTGTAGAAAAAAGCCTATCTCCTTAGAATGAATTCTAAATTACTGCTCCTATACTCTACACATGAAACTGGATAATCTAGACAGAGTAATCCCTTTCATTTTGTTTGTGAAGCGAGTTACAACTCTTCCAGGGCAATGCCTCCTTGTCTAGATTGATTTTCAGAGCCTGAGAATGGAAATCTCAGAGCAGGATCTCAGCTGCCTCATGGGAAAGAGAAATCTAAGTCAATTCTCTGGAAACAATTATGAGAAACCCTCCAGTGTAATCTCGTAATACCGCTTATTCCTAAAATCCCAGGGTTTGCATCTTCAGATTACATCTCATTACTTATTTCCCCCTTTCATGAAAGGGACAGTACTCATGCCTCAAAAGAAACCAGTTTATACAAGAGTGAAACAATGAGTGGGGTAAAGACTGCTAAAAGCACATTTATAGTGTTAATTCTTTAGAAATTTAATTTGTGGAAGGCTGAAGAGGGGATGACATGGAGGGGCACAGCCCAGAAGAACAGATGAAGTTGGTGCCAGGTTAGAATGTATTTGCCAGGGGTGACATTGCCAATATAGGCTTGGTACACTCCAGTGAGACAGAAGAGAATGCAATAAAATAACCCCTTTGCAACTCATACGGTTCACCCCGAGGAAATCAATTATGTGCAGAAGTCCAGAGAAGTAATTGCTCCCAGGTAAGCATAATGGGAACAACCACAAAGACCTGGCTTGTGAGAACTATCAGGGAGTTTCGTATCAGAATAGCAACCAGTTGAAAGCAGTGGGGAACAAAACAAAGCCTTTGTGCTATTTTAAAAACTAAGCAAACAGGGGACTTAACCACATCTTGGATAATTCCTTTTCACAGGATGACTAGGAAATCAGTAACTGGAGAGATGACCAAGGAGGGACTCTTCTTTCTACAAAGATGCTGCTGAAGCAAGCACTGAGCTCCAGCATCCTGGGATCAAGAACAAATGCAGAAAGATCACAAGTTCTGATGCAGTCCATCAAGCAGAGAGAGGCAGACATGGGAATCAAGTCTGAGCAGCTACTACAATGAGGAGCAGACCTGCTGAAAAGCCACGACAAGAACACCAACCTCATCAGTTACAAACCTGGCATGCTGGCTTAAACAAAACTGCTTGTCTCTGATACTAATTTTTAAGTAGTCTAAGAAGCATTTCCCAGGAATGGGAAAGCAAGTATTCTTTATGTTTTTGTTGCAGAATTATGTTCTCTTTGTTGTTTCACACATGGGAACAAACTTGGACTACTTAACCACATGACATGTTCTGCCTAACTCTATACTGACAGACACGTGCACGCTGCTACAACTCAGTAAGACCAAGTGGCCAACAAGGTTTTGAATTAGCTTAAGCTTGAAAGGCAGCAGAGTAGCAAGAAAACACACACACATGCTGAAAATTCCATCAGGGATGAAAAAACAACTCTCACCCTCTGCATAACTGTCTCCAACCTGCTGTTTTAAGTCTCTGCTAGCTCTAGAGCACCTGTGTTCCTCCAGCACATGCTCAACAACGTTGTGCGCACACTTCATATCCCAGATGAACTCCACGACCCACAAGATTTAAGTCAGAGAAGCCAACATCGGTGCAGGGAACAAAGTGCTGAAAACCTAAACACTGCTTCTGCTTTATGCTATACAAGCTCCTGTGCTCTATGTTTCACTGCAGTCACAGAAAAATCAAGCACAGAACAGCAAGCGCTACAAGACAATTGCAACATCCAATCCAGTCTCTTGCACAGAGCAAAACACTCAGCTGGGAGATGCTGCTTCCCCCAGCAGGGCTCACCTGGTGAGTTTGAGAGTGTTGTCCAGAGCAGCAGACAGCAGCAAGCCATCTGCACGACTGCCAAAAGCCAGCCCCCGGATCTGTTTGCTGTGGATGGGGATGTACTGACTGCTCTTCAGGTTGGCCACGCTCATCATCTTCACACCACAGCCTAATGAGAAGGATAACACAGGTTATTGTTAAGCAGCCTGTAAGGCAGAACACCTACAGCAACTGCTGAGGAGCCTGGAACTAGCAACTCTACAATCCAAGCTACAATCACCATATTAAAACCTGCAGTGAGGTGAATGCATCCAATTTATTTGCTGTTCTGAGTAAGAACTGACACAAATCATTATTAAGTTCGAACGGCAACAGCGTAAAAACCTGAAGTATTCAAGCCAGCAAGAGCAAACCCAGCATTAGTGTTACAGTTCTCGTTACACGAGCTGCTGCTCTTTAGTCGCTTTCTTCTAAGTACGCACAGTAGGATTACATGGCAATTTAAGAGAACAAGTGTCACAGCATAAAATGCTTCCAGGTGAACTTCACCTGCGTGCCACAAAGCCTCCATTCAGAGATTCACTCCCTGGCTCCAAAGAATAAGGCGAGTTGAATACAGTGAATGGAATTTTCTTATGTTGAGATAAGGCACGTTATTTGGTTAATGGTTTGGAGATTAAACCAAGCTTCACCATTCAGAAAGCATGAAAGTGCTTTGCAAATAAAGGCTCTCAGACTCCTAATGCTCCATCTATTTCACTGGGACAGGAAGCTGGCACAAAGCCAGGTGTCAGTTCGCTCACTCTGGCCATAACAGCTAGACAGCAACAGGGCTGCCCATGCTTCTTGGCCTCCTGTTCCCACACTGACAGATAGTGCTCCTATCATTCACACCAAAAGCTTGGTTTTTTGTTTTTTGGGGTTTTTTTTGTTTGTTTGTTTAAAAAAAGGAGTTAGGTGACAGCACGTGGATCAATCCACCTGCGATGCACGGAACAGCGTTTCTTGCTCATGCATCAGGAGCAACTCTGCCTGCCCTTGTGTGCTGACCTCTTGTTCTCTCGCTCATGTATCGGACACCTTTCACCTTCCTGTGGATGTGGCACTTGAGCAGAAGAGCCAAAGATCCTCTGCTAGGATCCCACTGCAGAAGCAAGGGAGGAGACAAGTCATCTCTCTAGACAGAGGTCACCAAAGCAGAGGCAAGGACCAGAGGTAGACTTGTGAGTGCTCCCAGTTTATATGGCACATGCAAAGGTAAAGCCAGAGAAAGAGGGTGCAGGGAGCAAGCAAAACATTTAACTTTTGTAAGTTAACACCACCTACAAACTCCCAGATCTCGACTAGCTCATTTACCAGGAATAAAAGTAGACTGTGGAGAAGGCTGTGATACCACAAGACAGCTCAGCGAGTCACAGTATGCCATCACTCTGCAGTTCCCAGCCTGAGACACCACAAAAACCTTCTCCAAGTGGTACTTGCGCTGGCTCTGGCTGGAGGGGAGGCCGCCTGGGAAGCAGGTGCGGGAGCTGCCAGGTTGTTTGGAAGCACTCACATTGTGCTGAGCCACCAGAGCCTTCAGCTCCTGCAAAGGAAAGAGAGCGCAGAGTTTTAATGCTCTGCTGGAGATGTAGCACCCTGTGCTGTCTGATCCACGTACTTCAGGTGTTCCCATTCTCAGAGGAGAGAGAATACAGACTGCTCTGTCTCCATGCTGTTTCTGAAACACTGCATTTCCCAGTGCCCTGACTGCGAGAGCAACAAAAGCATTCAAAGGTTCTGCAGGCTCTGGCCAAATCTACTCAGAGTCTGTTACTGTAAATATTAGAAGAGAGAGGGCTCTGGGGCAACACAGAAAAGCCAATGACAATTATTACCAGATCAATGCTGTTTAGAGGAGAATGAACTGCCAAGTATTACATGCAGCTCAGCCACAAGAGACAGGCAATTAGAACCATTTTCCAGAATTTCCAGAATACTCCATAAAGGAAAAAAAAAACCCAAAAACCTCTAGTTTCAACACAGGCTGACTTGTTTCCTGCAACACCCTCTATTTAATGAAGATGGCCCTGTTCTTGTAAACCCTGGGCAGCAAATTCCAGGAACGACAACTCTCAAGAGCTCCTGCCTTGTTTTCTGCTTCTTCCCCGCCTCCCTCCACCTCAAGTGATGCTCAAGGATGCTCAGCAAAGCCCTTGCCAAGGACACCTTCCATCAGAGCACCAGCCACAAACAAGGTATTCCCCAACTCTTCTTCCCACAGAGAGCACCAGGGGCGAGGTGGCCATGTGAGGAGCGGCCCTGCTTTGTTTGCATCACCTCTAAGTGGTCACAGTGCTTTCTGGGGACAACTTGTAGTGCAGTCCCCCAGTGATATTAGAGGAAGGATATATATTAAGAAAACTGCTACTTGCTTTCTGTTGTCTAAGCAACTTGCTTCACATACCACGTAATTTTTAAACAATTAAGGGCCACATGAGATATTATGAATCTATCAGCAGATTGCAAGCTGGCCTCAATACTGAGCCAGCCAATGCCACTTAACTCATGTACAAGCAAAGGCAACAGTTCTCAAAGAGGCAAGACCAAATATCAAGCTCTACATTAACAGCTGTCACTGAGCCCCATAACTTTTGGGGACCGCTCAAGAGGAGAGCGGCTCTGATGTGTTCCAGAGGTCTCATTTGCTCATTGCAAACCAACTGTGCATTCCAAATTCCCCACGAGACTAAAAATGGAACCTGAAGACTCAAGATGAGCAAGCAAAGACAAAATCTGGGGAGGAAGAAGGGGTGTAAGGGGTGCCAGGATGCTGACAATCAGAAACTACAGCTTCAGGCTTGGAGGAAGCAGTCAGTAAATACACAGGTAACTTAGAAGACAGCAACTTTTCATCAAAAATGTAAAAGGTCTTATTTCTGAAAGACAGAAGAATGCCACCACCACTGAGAACGGGATTAAAAGTTTTTGTTGCTCTGGGGAGTTTATAAAACTCTTCTTGCCAACCTGCACTCAACATTTCAATTTTACACAAGATCCTCATTAAGAAGAAAGGCAGGCAATTAAAAACACACAGACCATCAGTACAATGTCTGTATTTAAAGCCAAAGGATAAACCCAGCAGAACCAGGAAGTCTTACTGGAGACGTTACCAAGGCGACTACAAACACTGCACCAAAGAGCAAACCCCACTAACTGTGCTCAAAAAGGACACTTTTGGTAGGATAAGCTGATTGCTTCCTCTGCGATGCTGTGAAGTCTGCCTGGCTCCTGCTATGATGAAGGAACAGTCGGGGAAAGAAGAGGATATCCAGCAAAAATCTTCTAGAGGAGAATGCATGAGAAGCAGAAATAGTAGAGGACAATGAATAGGAAAGGAAAACAACCAGCTACAACAAATTCCAGCCACTTTTCTTCAGAGCATTAGGTTAAGGTTGTAGTAGCTGATACAAAGCTTTAAAGACAAAGGCAGTTATCAGATGACAGCCACTCTTTGGCTGCGCTCCCACAGACCTCTGAGACAAGTCATGCCTGCTACCTTGCTTTACACTGCCTAAGATTTGCATTTAATAGAGATAAATGCAAGACCCTACAAACCTACAGCTGCAGTGCAGCACTACAGGCATCAAACCTGAGCCAAGGAGCCTGGAAACACAGTGTTTTTAATACACACTTCCATAAGAAAGCTGGAACAAGCCCATCTTCATGTAAGAAAAGCATATGAGACAAAAAAAGGTCATAACAAGCAATAAGACATCATGCACAGTTTTCATGCACCATAATAAGAAAGAAGGCTTCACACAAGGGCTTTGGGGGGTAGACTGATGGCATATGCTTTCTCTAAGACTTAAGACATCAAAGTTTGTGTGCAACCAGTGAGCACAACTCTTCCAATGAAGTCTGGCGCAACTGGACTTTTCCGACTTTGAAAATCCCACTGAACATGTGGGTATTTCACAAATCTGTAACCCCACAGCAGTGTTTTCTAGGGTGAATTCCATCTTCTACACCAATTAAACATGTTTTCTTGTACAGCCTGCCATACTACTCGCTGAAGGGACAAGGGCAGCAAATGTAAGACGCGACAAGGTCAGTTCTGTTTAGATGCTAGGGAAAAAATTCTCAGTGAGAATAGTTGAACAGTGCATTGTCCACAGAGGTTTTGCAGTCCGCCTCCATAAACTGATATGCTGATGCCTCGAGCAACCCAATCCAACATTGAAGTTACCTGGCTAGGGTTGGGCTGGAAGCCTCCAGGGGTCCCTTCCTATTTAAAGGACTGCGTAAGTAGTTGCTTTACTAGATGACCTCTCATAAAACAAGGAATTAGTTATGCGTATGCTCAGAATATAATCCAACAGTTTAGCATCTTATTCTACGCTTCCCGCTGATACGTGGCTCCCCAGCAAATTGTTTTTTACTTCCAGTTCATTCACAGTATAAACTAGTACCTTGAAATTGCTTCCAGCATCCACATCAAGTGATGCAGGACAGTGATGAATGCAGTATAAATACTGAAACGGAGCTAAAGAACACAGGGTGCTTAATCTTTATAACACACGACTTCAGTTCAGTTAGACTGGACACTCTATCATCTAACACCTAAAGAACTGCAGGAAGAAGTTATGGACCTGAAGTTTTATCTTATTCCTGCTGTTCCTAAGTCAAAGTTTATAGCAGACCAGTTCTCTAACGCACCCTGATGAGCACACGGCCTCATGCAATCTATGAAGTCCTGTGTTACATCACATGGAAAAACTTGGGCAAAAAAGGACGTTGCTTAATGTACACACATAAATAGCCAAGGCTCTGAAAAACCCGGAAGTAGAGAAAAGCACAGAACTGAGCAAGTTACTAGATAGTGAGAGATTAGGCAAGTTATGACCTACTTCATGCAACAAAAACGTAGCAAACCGGCTGTGAAACCTGGTGCTGATGCAACACGTCAGGTAATTGACAGCAGGAACTTCCAGCAACGTCCACAGCTTCACAGAAACCTTGTGGAAGCAGCTGAGCAGGTTACAAAATACCACAGCATTGCACAAGCCAGGAAGAAAGTTGCAGTTTAGCAACCAGTCATTTATTTTCAGCATATTCTAAGGGGACAGAAGTGCTTCTCAGCAGCTGTAGAACCCCAGCTGACAGGCTCATAGTACAGGAAGTGCTTAGGCCAAATCTTGTCTGGCCTTTGCAATACATTTAGGGGTTTGGTGTTTTTGTTTGTTTTTTTGTAAATGGCCACAAGCATGCTTTCCTCACAAACTACTTATCAAAAACTGACTACACAATGATGACATACCGCATAACAGGTATACCACAGATTTTCAATGCTTATTTTTGTGCACTTAAGAGAAAGATGAGGGGGACAAATTTGGCCCCAAGGTCTGTTCAATTACCAGACCTTGCCAGCAGCCGCTACAAGATCTGAGTGGCAACCTGCAACGTCAGCAGCCAAGAGAACCTACTGTTACACTGCACTTGCAACTTTAATTCTTAGAAGCAAAAATGAAGTTAGCGCTAGGTAGTGTGCATGACTGTGCTAGCCTGGGATGTTGAGGATGACTGACCAATTGAGTTTACTAAATCTTACTAGATCTGGAAGCCTGCCTTCTCTCCTGTAAGGAAGCAAGCAAGAGACGGGTTGGAGAGAAAGAGAAGTCCTCTGTGCATCAGGAGAGTCAGACTCACCTGAACTTGCTTACGGAGTTTGCTGCATTCGTCCGTCAAAACCTGCAGCTGGAGCCGGCTCTGCGCAGATTCCAGCTCCGCCTGCCTCCGCAACTTCTGCTCCTTTTCTAAAGAGCTGGATGAGAGACAGAAGAAAAGCAGACCTTAGGACTCGGTATTGTCTGAGATGTTTCTC
This sequence comes from Numida meleagris, assembly GCF_002078875.1. NCBI lineage: Eukaryota > Metazoa > Chordata > Aves > Galliformes > Numididae > Numida > Numida meleagris. Next base: position 1,866,462 of record NC_034418.1, read on the forward strand.
TGCTGACTGCTGTCCCCGAACTTTGTTCCAACACAGGTCCCACTCGGGTAAATTCAGAAGGAACAGGGTACCTGGTGCTATACTCATCCAGTACGTTCACCTCGAGAAGTTATCAGTTATGTGATTGTACTGAAAGGCTGTTATTTCTGTGGAACAACAATTGAGCCAATCTCCTCACCCTCTCCAAACACGCTCATCTGGAAAAAGAGAGTGGCTCTAATAGGCCCATATAAAAATTGTACTTACTACCTCATCTTGAGCCTAAAAGTGCACACAGACAATTTAGCAGCAGCAGTTTCGATAACGTACTTCAATTTTGCTTTCATAAGTACTTTATGTATGAAGGGATAGTTGAAGGTGGGGGGGGAAAGAAACACCATTGTGCCTTACAGTTATCTGCATGTTGGGTCTATGTTGACACTGCATCCTGCATTCCAAAAGCTGCAGTACTCCTGTTATTTCAGCAGCTTATGTGCAAGAGATCTCGCTTGCCTAAGCACCTTTAGAATACACAGACCTAGCCTTGCACATTTATCAAGCACAGAGTTCTGTCACTTCCCTACAGCTTCACTGCGTTATTTCTTTCTTGCATAAGAAACAGACCAAGCTCTGTACTGAACCATCGCAGGCATTCTTTCCATAAGCATCCAGAATCGGAAGGGTGGCTCTTCTGAATGCAAGGAACAAAACCATAAGCTCATACCTAACTCAAGGCTATGTGCAAACAGTATCGATGTATCAGTGTCCACATTTGTCCTCTGCTCGTGGCTACGTGCCACAAAGCAGCCACTGCCAGCAAGCGAGCAGGACTGACAGGCAGTCATTGCTGTCTGCCTCCTCATCAGGACAGCAGGCAGGAAACAGATGTATGGCAACTGGGAAGAGCTGCTGTAGGATCCTGAGACACGTGCAGCATTTAGTCACCTCTACCTGAGGAATAACAAGATTTAAGCACCCAAAAGCCTTCTGAGGATTTGAAAACAAGTTGTACTATGCTTTGTTTTGCCATATCTATCCAGCAAGTACAGCTGTGACCCTCCTAAAGGCGCAGTTCAAACACCATCGGGCAGCAGCGATCTGGACAGAACAGATATCTTCCCCTCATAATAGTTATTCCTCAAACGTCTCTGATTAATAATTACTAGGAAGGGGAGATTTCTGTTGAAAGACCAGCATTATGCTCAGGGACATGTTACAGCAGACCCAGTTAAATTCTATTCACTACAAGATTCAAGGGAACTCAGAAGTCTGCAGCACTGCAATTTCAGAATAGTATCTGTGACAGCATCTTAGCAAAAAGACATTTGTGCCCATTTTCCAATATTCCTTTTTTCAGAGAAAAACAGTCTACATTTAAGTTGGAAGGGGGAGTAGAGCCATAGCAATGCTTGCTGACCTTTGTAAGTAAAGCTACATGAAGAGTTTGACAAAGCAAAATGGAAAGTGATTCATAGGAGAGATCAGTCTGTTTAATGCGTGCAGAAAAGATGACGGAAAAGGTCAGTTATTCACTCTCCCTGCATTTCTAATTATGCCTCGCTTTTCTCATCTAATGATGAATTAACAACATGCAGCTTTTTGGCAACAACCCTACACATTCTCCTGCAATGACATTTCAGGATCCAGCACAAGATACCTTTTGCAACTCAAGTGCCACAAAGTGAAAACTCAGTCCTCCTGTTCCCAAAGAAACTTCTCCTTACAAGTAAGGCACAGATAACACAGCAAGATCTATGACAGCCGCACTCACGATAAGCCCCAAGGGAATGCACAAATTGCATTAGATAATGCAGGAAATTAAAGCATAAAGTAAAAGCCAGGCTGCTGCTTTCCTTGATGTGCAAGCAGCACGTACCTCTTCATGCGCTCCTGTTCACTGGTATCCAGCGCTTTCAAAGTCCGAGCATACAGGACCACGATGTCAGAACGCTTTGCTTTCTTATTGCACTGAAAGAAAAGATAAATCAGTTCACCTACAAGAATGGCACTAACCAGGCTATGCATCCCTACAAATTGCTAGGTACTTTTTGGAAAAATCCTTAGGAGTTCTGAAAAGAGACACTGTCTACTTAATGTCACAGCATGTTTGCAAGACACCCCTTCCTGTAGGCACTGCAGCTCTGATGGGGGGCTGCAGCAGCAGATCAGACCCCACATCACTGAAGGAGCAACAGAATCCATCTGCTTGTTTCCCACTAAGTTTATTGTGTTAAAGCACCAGAAACACAGCATGGTCAGTTAAGATCCACAGAAAGGAGAAGGAAAAAAGACCCAAAGCAACAGGACAGCCAGACCTTTGAAAGCATCAATACTGGCTACCTCAACAGCAGAACCCGGGCACCTGAGCAAACTCCAAACTATGATTTACATTTCATATTCCTCTGATGAAACCCTCAGGCCCAAATCCACACAAGCATTCCTGTAACTGTATCAAACACTGACATCCCATTAATTTCAGTGACACAAGGAGAGTCAGATGTTCAATAATTTTGTGCACCTTGCCATGACCATTTCATACTTTAGAACGAAAGGCCAACACATTTCCCTGAGCTGGGACCTGTAAGAAATTACAGTATCTTAATTCTTCCTGTTCTGCAATCGTACTTAGCTGATCAGAAAAGAGGCAGTGAGCACTGAGATAAGTAAACTCAATGGAGAGCTAAATTGCTATGTGCGCTTAAACTGCAGACTTCTCTATTATTTAGCAGCATGAAGAAACCAAGGGCGACAGTTTCAGACCAGACAGCTCCCCCCACACCTCAGAAAACTGCTTTGCAGAGCAGTGAGTGGCTAAGACAGCTTTCCTGGCAGCCAACAGCTGTCACCAACAGGATCTGGAATGCTGCAATTTCACAGTAACTGCACTCCAGACACTTAGTATACAGGGCGGCATGCACAGCAACTTGGTGCTATTCATTTAGAGAATACTCAGCCGCAAAGGACGGCGAATGAAAACGAAGGAAGACGATGTAACTGGAAGGCTGTCTCCAGAGCAGGAACTTCTCACAGGAAATTTTCAGTAATCACATTAAAAAAAAAAAAATTAGGAAAAAGCACTCCTTACAAATTGTTAGTGGTCAAGAAGAAAGCAAAGTGCCAAAGAGCAAAGAACGTCTGAGAGTTTTGCCTGGGCACAGAGCAGACAAAAAGCTTACACAGAATTGTCAGAGATGAGCAAAGTTAGGTTTGGACCCTTGCTGTACTAACAGTGAGTCTTCAGCCTTAATCACAGTGCACATCAACAGGAAGCTTCCTATGCATGGAGGGAATCCTGCACAGAGTCAAGCAAGATCATGGAAGCTATCAAAATGACACAGGGAAATCCTGAGCTTCCAGCCACTGCCTTGGAAAGCAGAACTGAACTTCATCGGCACAGTGCTCATTGACCTCCTTTTGTCAACATTCATTTCTGGAAAAAAAATCAATTAAACAGAAGTACATCACAGAAAAGCATAGACCTAATCAAAATGAGACCAGAAGTACCCATGGAAACAAAAGCAGAAAGAAGCTCCTTAAGAAGCAGATCTACCACTTGCAACTGGACATTAAAGGATGTGGCCTGTTTCTCCGTTCACTCTCTTAAACCTACCTGAACAGTCTGATCTTTAGGCTGCAAAAGCAGATGCAGTCCAAAAATAGAAGTTAAACCTACAGCAAATGGTTCTCAAACAGATTTCTACTCCAGTAGTGCATTCTTCACGCTTAATTGCTTCTAGGAATCTGTCTGCCGTTCCCACACTCCAGGAACAGAGCGGTGCTCTGAAACCAATTACAGGTTGAGTTCAAACTAGCAAGCTTCTGAGACTGCTAGTCACAAATGCTCTACTTCAGGGGAGCAAATCCATGTCAGAATCTTTCCCTTGAAGCACTGTTAGCTGTGCCTGGGCCAGATGCATCAAAATAATTGTGATTTTTGTTATTTCTGACAGCAGGCAGAGGTGGTTTCTTTGTAGAGCAAGTAGCTGTAACCGTTATGGTGACCATGCCTACAGCACAAGTTACCCAACAGCAAGTCCTTCCCAATGCACACAAACACCCACTTTACCTGAGGGCACTTTCCTGCCTGTCCCTTGAGCCACCTGTCAATGCAAGTGTAACCAAAGAGGTGCCCACACCGCAGGGCTGACAGACGGTGGTCCCCAGCATTGGTCCACTGCTCAAAACAGATGGCACAGGTGTCCCCCTCCTCCTCCTCCAGGGGTGCAGCGGGAATTGGTGGTTCCTCCTTCTTCAGTGGAGTTCTCTAAGATTTTAAAAAAACAACAAACCTTTTGTAGTCAAATGCGGTTTTTACCATATGTAATCTGCCTCCAAAAGCACTTAGGTCACCTCACCTGCTTTTGCTGGGCTTCAAATTCTTCATCTTGATGATTTCCATGTTCTGCAGAAGCTTGAGGCAGAGTTTGAGGCAGCTCTGCTTGATCCTGACTGGAAACTAAGGAAAGCATTGCTTAAATAAAGCGATACATAAGGGGTTCTCCTTGACTTGATCCATAATCATCAGGGCATCTATACAAGCAGTGTAGCAATGGCACAGGTTACACACCGAGCTTCAGATCAGTGCCCTGGGCACAGGTCAGGTAGTTGATGTGTAAGCCCTTCTGCTCAACAACTGAAGTGCTGAAGAAATTTCTGCTATCTTTTACAGAAAGACGCAGAATTCCAGCACGCTCGGTGACAAAGGAGAGCTTTGGAAGACAGCCATTGTTATCAGGGCTTTTCTGACTTGTTAGGAACAAATACAGCTGCATACAGATCTACAGTTAGGCTGAAGTAAGGTTACAGACCTGCATCATTGTGCTCAGAGATAGACAGATACCAACGTGGAGAAGGTATTTTGCCAAGGGATCTAAGCATGAATATTTCATGTGCCAAGGAGGCATTTACCATATGCTGTCTGTCCATTCACCCCGACTTAAGCAGTTTTCCAGCTAGTGGCTATCTGAACTATGGGTTCTGCTGGGCCATATGTTTTTGTGGCGTGCCTGTTAGCCCTTCTGTTGAAGCACGGGCACACAGCAGAGCTATGTTTGGACTACCACTCCTAGCATACTAAAAAGGAGCAGAAAGCACTATCTCCTTCAGCTCCCTGACAAAACAAAAGAGTTATTAGCCACAATTAGTACCCAAGGCAGATATTCTCAATGCAATGGAGAGGTATCACCTAACACTGCCTTGTGTTAATAATATCTTCAGCCCCTAAAGCTCTGGGATGAACAGGAATCAGCAGATTACATAAGCAAGAAAAGACAAGGGGATTCCAGAAAACCCAACAGAGAGCATATGTTCACACAATATTAGGCAGCACTTAACAGCTTGAGCGCCTGTCACGTGTAAGGCTAGCTAAAAGCAAGTGGAATTAATCTGCTCAAAGAGGCAGATTAGATGTATCCCAAAAAACCGTCAAGATAGGCTGGCTAATGAAAACCAAAACAAAAACAGACTGAAGCATAAGGATGTTCCTTAGAGACTGGAGTCTCTAAGAAACTGAGAGATTAAAAATATATATGTTTCTTATATTTGTTAAGAATCTATAACCTTGAATACCAAATTCACCGTTTGTCACTCTTACATAAAATACGCACGTTCATCACAAACCAAGCCACTGAAGTGCATTACAGCCTGTGAATGCGAGTCTGAATCAAGGAAGAAAAAGCTGAGGAAAGAAAAAGATGAAGCTGTTGTACCTTTATCTCCTAAGCTAAGTGTCACAAAAAGTTCCAGGAACGAAAATTATTTTTTTCTTTCTAATTTGGTTTAAAGCAAAATATCCTGAATCTGACCCTTCTCTGAAAAGTGAAAGCACTGCACAGAGATGTGACCTGATGTCTTCAATAATACTCCTCAATAGCAGGTAACAGAGGAAATGTTCTAAGCAATAACCCCGAAATTTCAAGTTATTTTGAACACTTCCAGGATTATTTATAAGCAGCAGCCTGCAAATAGCAAAAAGATTATATTTAAGATGACAGTGACAATCCCTTATTCTGTTACTGCTCTTAGGAAGTGCTTGCCAGAAAGCCCTGTGGTAGCAACCTGCTGCCATCAGCTGTAGGCATCATGATCTCTCAGCACCGGCCGCTGTGAAGCTCCAGAGTATTTCCCCGCTGAGTTTTGAGGCAGCACAATAAGTTTCTGAAATTAAAATATCCACACAGCACAAATAAAGCACAAACCTGAGCTAGCTGCTGCAGGCATCTGCTGGGCTGTTGGAGACAGCGTTGCTGGAGTCTCCACCTCTTCCTCCTCCTCAGAAGTGCTGCTGTCGGAGTCGCTCGATTGCAATTCCGTGATCTGTGATCTGTGTTCCTGGCTGTTCCTCACGATATGCGAGGGCTCCAGGTGTGAACCTGGTACTGTAGCAGGCTCTTGGGTCCTGCTGATTTGAAAGTAACTGTCCAGCGCTGCCCTGCATCCAGAGAAGGAAAAAATAAAGGTCACAGTTATTTCAGGTAAACTGAAGGCTTGGTATGCTGCCCCAGCTTGCCCACAGAAAATCTCACAGGCTCTAGTGGCAGATAGGAAAGTATCAAATTTATTAAGACAGACCTGGTAAAGAGACAGTCCTACACAACTACCTGCTTTATGGACAGCCAGCAATATGACACAACAACCCTTCACCTTGCCAGCTCAAGAAAATGTCATCACTACACATGACTTCATTTTGGCGAAGGGTACTGGTGGGGTTGGAGAGAAAAAAAGCAAAGACTTCAGTACTGCTCACTAACAGCCTATGCAACTCCTACACTGTAACTGAAATCGCAACACAGACCTGGTTCCCATCCCACCAGAGAATATTAGAAATCCAATTTAGATACACGAGGCTTGTATCAGAGCTCATTTCACTGACTGCACAGTGCCTAGTCTGTCCACCTTCCCCCTTCCTGTCTACAGGAACTTCATCCCTGGAAAGTAACATCCTCCCTCTTCCCACATCAACCCAGCTCTCATCTCAATTATCCTTCAGATTCAAAGTAGTTTTTGCTAGGTTGCTTCTAGCCCCGAGAACTACAGTGACCTTCACAAGCAATCCATGGGCAAACAGTACAGCAATGTTTAATCATCGAGGAGGAGAGGAGATCTTGGTCTCGCTGAATTTCAAGGCAGCACTCCAGTTAATTATAACTTCACCCTTGGCATTTACAAAAGCTACAGAGATGAGACAGAAACCAAACAGACCAGAAACAGGGATTTCTTTCTAGCTGGGAAGTGTGCTCACTCATCACCTTTTAAACTCATCACTAACTGCCCTAAACGTAGAATTTTTACTTTGCTTGGAGATGACAAAAATTTACAGAAAAAAAAAAATGTCAGTCTGCATTTTTACAAAAGTTTCTGCAGCAATTGTCACCTAATTAGGCAATCCTCAAATCAAAGGTGAAATGCAGAAGAGAGTGCAAGCTCCACTGAGCTAAATGCTGGCTGGGACTGCTGAGAGTCAGCTCTGCTGCAGGAAGCACCAACAGGAATCTGGCAGAGCAGGGAAATGGCAGGAGCAGCTCTGCACAATGGAAAGTGTAGAAGTGCTCAAGTCAACAACACCACTGCCAATAGAAGAACTGAGAAGGGGGGATTCATTTAACAAGAAGCAAAGACACAGTCAGATGAAGTCAGAGAGCCATCAGTGAGCTTAAAAGTTTTGTGAGGTGCTCAGAATTTGGCCACAGTCACACACCTGGACCAAGCTGGGCCCAACAAGCCAAGAAGCAAGGCAGTTTTAAACCAACGTCAGAGCTGGTAAGGGCGCAGCTCAGACCCAGCTTCATTTCTGCTTTACCTGGCACTGACTGTCCTCTGGGAACCACCGACTCTCGGCTGCCTGCGAGCTCTTCGTACTCGTGGACGCTGCGTGACCTGCGGCCCAGGCAGCAGCTGGTGCTGATCAGATGCCCCCTGCAGCCTCAGCAGTCCGATGAGAGCTGAGGACGGATTCACCTGCTGGCCAGAGTCAGCAGCCGGTTCCCTCGTGGCATCAGCAGCCGATACGGTAACAACTTCAACTTCATCGTCAGAAAGAACGATAGTGGTGCCTCCTCCACCTCCGAGCACTGGAGCCTGGGAGGACAGCGCCGTGTGAGCAGCGGGCTCTGCGGGAAGCGTCCCCTGGTTCTCTAGGGAGTAGCTCACCACTGGTTGGAGATCAACTTCCATCTCTTCCTGAGCCATTTCTGTCAGGAGTAGAAGAAAGCTATGAGCATTCGCAAGCCTGTACCCTGCCTGTGGCCTGATGGTAGCAAGAACTGGCTGCAGCACTCAGCGACTACAAAAGCCTTCAGAATTCAGTCTAAAGAGACAAGCTGTCCTTTTGCCTTTGACATACAGCAGAGATAGACTGACTCAAGTAGACACATGTATGTGAGCTGGCATAGCAGCACCTTCCTGACTCCTACATCTGAAGCCTTTAGCTCAGCACCAGCTAGCACCAAGGGCGCATGGCAAAATCCCGTTGTGTAAACCTTTGGATGAGCATGGAACGTTCAGGATTTCTTGTACTATTACTTGCCAGAAAATGCATTAGGATCTTGGAGAAAAGAGTTTGGAGATATCTTAGAGATTCTCCATGACAAAACCGCAGAAACACCGACAAATACAGCCAGAAATGAGCTCTGTAGAGCATCCAATCCCTTGCAGGCAGGCAGTCTTACAACACAGAAAAGCTCCGAGATTATTTCATTAACTGAACAAATGAAAGCACTCACAAGAAAAAATAATCTTTTTGAGGAGGGGAGAGTAGACTAAATTCTGCAATCTGTTGATGGCCATTTGCCACCCACGTGTTTTGGCAATCACAAATCTGAACAGCCTTGGGGACAGCAGATCTTTTGCATAACTTAAGAGCCCAAAGCACACACCAAAACTTTTCAAGGTAGGTGCTGTGCAAACAGAGAAAAGAGTGCTTTGAAATACAAATAACAACTAGAAGACATATGCAAGAACTACTAGATGCGGATATACTAACATATTTTGATAAATCTCTTAACAAACGCTTATTAATATAATGCTACCTTAACTACCATTTCATAGAATCACTGTGGTTGGAAAAGACCTCACAGATCCCCAAGTCCAACCCAGCCCACCCCCACCGTGCCCACTGCCCATGTCCCTCAGTGCCACATCCCCATGGGTCTTGAACACCTCCAGGCACAGGGACTCCTCCCCCTTCCTGGGCACCTGTGCCAGTGCCTCACTGCTCTTTGGGAGAAGTTTTTCCTAATAACCAATATTTCAGCCTAAGTTAGGCCAGAGAAAGAGATCAAGCCCCATCTCCCATCTGACCAGCTACAGATACAATTACAGCTGGTAATGAAGCCCTGCTTCCCTAGCACTAAACTCAGATTCGTGTTAAGACTGCCACATGCAAACCCTTGTTTTCCTCACAATGGAAGCCTTAAAACACTGCACGGGGTTAGCTAACCCTAAGTATTGCTTAGGAAAGATGTTAACGTTGGACTTTTCACCGTGAAACTTCGGCACTTTCCTGGAAGGGCAAAGGTCAGGGCCTCCCCGTGAGAGCTGCCTGCACAGCGTCGTCTGCTCGTGCCTATGGGTAGAAGGTGGCTCTGGAGAAGCTCCTCAGGCCCAGGTCAGAGGGACTGGGGCGGCACCACCCCTGGAGCAGCAGCTTCCCCTGGCGGACGGACAGACCTCCGAAGGCACAGTTCTGCGCCTCCATCCGTCTGCTGCACCTGCTTCAAGACGGGGGAACCAACAAAACCCAAATAAATCATCAGCATATGGCAAGACTAGGAGAGTGCCCCGCAAACAGAGCCCTGTTCGGGGTTGCGGAGGGGGTTTTCTCCCCACAGGGATCCGGTGACGGCCGCCACCGCACGGAGTGCGGGACGCAGCGCCCTGCCGAGGAGGGCCCTCCCGTGACAGCCCTCGGCCGAACCTCGCGGCACCGTCCCGCGCTGCCCCCGCTGCCTCAGGGCCCGCCGGCCCCCTGGCCTCTTCCAGGCCGCCCCACAGCCCGTCCCGGCGGCCCCCACAGGGCTCGGAACTGGCGGCGGCTCCGCCGAAGTCACCTGAACCACAGGAAGGGAAGAGAGCAGTCGGTCCGACCCGGCCCGACCCCGCTCACCTCACAGCGGACCCCCACAGCCGCCCGCCCGCGCCGCTCGAGCTGCGCGCCGCCCCACCCCCTCCGCCCTATTGGCCCGACTCCCCCTCTGCCACCGCTTCTATTGGGCGAGCAGAAAGCCACGGGGCTTTTCATTGGTCGAGCTCTCCGTCAGTCTGCCTCAGGGAACGGACGGTAGAGGAGGACAGGAGAGAGAAGTGAGGCGTGCTCTGACTGGTCAGCCCAGGTAGAGGTGCCCGGCTGATTGGGCGGTGCGATCCTCGAAGGACGGAAAGGGCGGGACAAGAGACAGGAAGTGCATTTTGATTGGGGGAGACGCCCCCGAGGCGAAATAAGCGGGAGCGGGAGGGGATTCAAATCGAGGCTGGAGAGGGGGCCGTTGCCATGACAGCGGGGCCCAGCGGCCTGAGGGAGCCGCGCCGCAGGCCTCTAGGAACGCAAAGTAGACACCACTCAGAGATTTTCCAGTATTATTTAAACAAATAAACATATATTAACAGTTTGACGCTTGCAGTCACGGGGGCGCAGGGTGGAAGGCAGGGAGGCTGGTCTGGGCGGCCTGCACGGGCCCTCCGCAGCTAGCTCCCCTGGCTCCTCCTTTTCTCCAGGTCAGCCAGCAGGTCCACGATCTCTACGGAACAGAAGGCCGTGTTAGCCCAAACAGAGCGCTCTTGGTGCCTCAATCAACTGTTTACCCAACTAGGCCTACGCTGACCCCAAGGATGGGGAACTCTTCCCCAGAGCACAGTTGCCTTAATTTGCAATTAATTGCTCTTATGCCATGCAAAATGAGCAGGCTTGTGTGTGGTATGGATCGATGTTGTGTCAACAGAGTGTATGAGGAGACCGTAAGCACACTGGTTATGGGAGGAAACCTGCTATTAGGAGACCTGATGGCGTCAGTAGGACGAGGGGTGATCCCAGAAGACAAAACTGGGCAAAATTTGATGGAAAACAAGGGACAGATTCACTACTGAGGCGGCTGACTGAGGGGCGTGTGGGGCACTGTCCAGGACACTCACGCTCAGCAGACGGGCGCTGGAACGGGTCAAAGGCCCGACACTGGTTGATGACTTTCTCCAGCTCTTCAGGACAGCCTTCCCCAACTGGGTCCTGGTACTGGTGGTCACAGATTTTGTCCTTGATCTCCTGGAGAGAGCAGCCTAGGTGAAACAGGGACATCAGGAGGTGTGGAGGCCCACCAAAGCCATCCTACAGCCTCCTCCATGGAGAAGCTGGCAGAGGTACTGCCCAAACAGTGTTTGCAACAAACCCCCCCCATCTTTGCCATGGCACCGCTGGGGCCATTGAAACAGGATATCTTAACGCTTCAACGCATAGAAACAAGAATAGAGACAACATTTCTTGCATTCTTGTGGTTTAAGCATGTGCAGAAGCCGTGAAGATGTCATGCAAACCCAAGCACTGGGACCCACATGCTATGGGACGCTCCAGCAGCTGAGCTTTTACACAGGGCCCCACACAACTTCTGTCTCACCTTCAAATGGGATTTTGGAGGTTGCAATCTCCCACAGCACGATCCCGAAGCTGGAAAAAGACAATAAAGGGTTTCTCAGCATTGATCCCACCACGTCATCCTCCTTTCTACTAGAGAGGGCTAGGGCCTATGGCTGACAATAACATCTGATTATACCTGGCTTCCATCCACAGCTTGACAGCTCGACATCTGCCCACTGGCATCACACACAGGAGGGCTTGTGGGGTGGACATACCTGTATATCTCACAGGACCTCTTGTAGGGGTAATAGGCGTCCATCAGGTTCTCAGGGGCGATGTAAGCCAACATACAGACTTGGTTCAAGTTCTTCTTATTGACTTTTCTCTTGATGGAAGACTCTGTTTCACACAGTTCAAATCCTGACAGCTGTTTGCAAAAATTAGATTGAGAAAAGGAGAGGTGTTAGAAATGTAAGGCTGGTCACCGGTTCTCAGCTGAACTTTTGTGGCCACATTTCCTCTCCCTTTTCTAACATGCACGGTTAGCAGCTAAACACAACCTCACCATCCCCCTGCTCCTACATCTAGAGCTTCTCCTGGCATGGTCCTTACCTTCACACAGTAATCCCCAGCCACCAGGAACTTGCTGCTGCAGATGCAGCCATGCAGTCGGGACTTCTCCTCCGTCTGGTGCAACCTGCAGCCAGTCAGAAACAAGGGCAACGTGTTTTGTGTTGGACTCACTACTGCCTTTGGGCTCCAGCAATGCATGCAGGTGGCCCACCAGGCAGCCTGCCCCCCGACTTAAGAGCTCACCTGTAAAGGCCCCTGGCAGCTCCCAGAGCCATCCGAATGCGAACTTCCCAGGAGAGCTGCTGTTGCTTGGTCAGCACCTCCCGCAGCGTCCCATGCTTGCAGTACTCCATGACAATGGAGAAGCAGGGGATCCCATCTGATGCAGAAAGACACACGCTGAGGGTGCAGCTGGCCCGGGACAGCCACAGCCCGGCTCATGCCAGGAGGGCTCCCAGGGTCTGCATCAACCATGGCAAGCCAGTGCTGGCTCTGCTGGTTAGAACTGGCCGTGTGCCTCTGTTTTTTTGGGATCTGATGTAATGCTTTAGTGCTTACAGCAGAGAGCTGCCTCATCTTTGCAAGAGCCTGAGCAGAGACGTGGGAAGCACCCCTCAAGCATGCCCCCTTGTGTCACTTCAAGCCATCTGCCACCAGCACTGGGGACCCGCAGGGAAGCAAGAAGGAGCCGTAAACACCACACCCCATACCTTTCTCCTCAATGCAGATCCCATACATGCGCAGGATGTTTGGAGACTCAAACTTCTTCAGGGTCTGAATCTCCTTCTCGAAAATGTCTCTCACCTTCCTGCAGAAAAGGACAGCACAGTGAGGTCGTAGAATCATAGGAAGGTTTGAATTGGAAGAGAACTGAAGGGCTGTCTGCTCCCACTCCCTGCACTCTCCACAGCTCCATCAGTGCTCACAGCCCCATCCCCTGACCTTGGCTGTCTGCAGGGACGGGGCACCACCACCTCTCTGGGCAGCCTGTGCCACTGCCTCACCGCCCTTAGTGCAAAGAACTTCTTCCTTATCTCCAGTCCAAATCTCCCCTCTTTTAGTTTGAACCATTTCCCCTTGTCCTATCACAACAGCCCCTGCTAAAGAGTATGACCCCTTTTTTCTTACATCCCCTTTAGATATGGAAAGGTCCCCAGAGCAAGATATGTTGTGCCACTCTCCCAACCCCACTGCCCTGCGCTGCTCCAGCCCAGGACAACTCACGTCGTGTCGGTGGTCAGCGGCCTCTTGAAGGTTTTGATGGCAACTGGGTACTTGAGATATTCTCCCTCATACAGGTCGTAGCGCTCGGTGTCCTGCAGGTGCCTGCGGAAGGTGAGCTGGCCCCGCTCGATCTCGGTGATGGCTTCCCTTTTACCAACATTGACCTTCTTCAAGCCTGCTCACACCATGCCGGGAGGAACAAGGCACAGATTAGCCAGGGCTGGGGGAAAACCAGTGACTCTCTGGCTTAGCAAAACATTTTACAAGAGCATTTATCCTTTCTAAAAGGGGAAGGAACACAGAGCGCAGGGGCAGATCTTTTTGTGACACCAACTTACTGTCCATCACACGCACGATTTTGTTCAGCTCGCCTTGCATCCAGTCTACCTTGCTGTCCACACACTGACTGCCCATTTGGGTCTCCCAGGCCGCATCTTCAGGCTCTTTGGTACCTGGGGTAAGACAGACAGGTGCAGAGATGGGCTGGGTGAACGTGCAGCACTGGCACTGTCAGTTTTTCCGGTCCCTTTGGCTTTCCCCAGCCGCTGCCATCAGGACAAAGCTGGGCTGGGAAGGCCTGCCAGCTCCCAGCCAACCTCTGGTCTTGTGGAAGGGATGCTAAATGCGCACTTACTTGCAATCACCTGGTCCAGAAAAGCCTTGTCGTCCCTCAGATCCTCAGCATCTTGCCTGCGACAGATCTTTGCCTGGAATGCCTCCAGCAATGCCTGCTTCTGCTCTGCTTGTAGCAGCAGTGAGAGCCCTTGGGCGATGTCCTCCAGGCTGCTGTTCACCCACACAAATTCCTCTCCACTGCTGCGGGCACTCAGGAACTTCTGGATCCAGCTGGTCTGGCTGTATTTTGTCACCAGGTTCTGGGCTTCCCCCAGCGCCCGGAGCAGCTTCATCAGCATTTGCTCTTCATGGTGGGAGATCTGCCACGATGGCTGAGCCTGCAGGATCCGCACAGGCTCCAGCAGGATGTGGATGCGCTCCACGAGGCGCTGGCACTGGTGCTTGCAGCACTTGACGTGCTCAAACTGGCTGTGGATGGCATGGGCGATGGAGAAGACCTTCTCTATGATGTCCATGCTTGCAGCAAAGGGCTTGGCTGCTGGGGACGTGGGGCAGCAGCGTCTGCTGGAGGTGACTCTTGGGCAATGCTCACAGATACGGTACGGCTCTTCCACACCTCAGCTGTTAAAGAAAAGCCCCAGCATGGCACACAGCACTCCAGAGCTCCCACAGCCCCCACCTCTCCCGTGGCTGCTCTGCTTCCCGGTGTACCCATCTCAAATAGAGACGTTGGTAGCAGTGGTAACGTCACATGAACAATCACAGAATATCCCAAGCTGGGAGGATCGTCGGGTCCAACTCCTGGGGCATTTTGGCTTGTAGTATGTGAATTAAAGCCCAAGTAGCCGTGCCCAGCCAGCACGCACCCTGAGCAGGATCCATCGTCTCCCAGTAGCATCCCCCAGCTGCACTCCCTGGCATTACCACCCAGCTAATGGAAGCTTTCCCGCATTCAGGCAGCCTCAACCTCTTTGTATCATCTCCTCTCCCCCCAAGGAACCTTTGCTAACTAAAATCAAACAGCGCAGCTTACCTGACCCTGTGCTGCCTGCTTCCTCCTCGGCCGCCTCTGCAGACTGGAGAGGAACCGGGGACACGCGGGTTTATAGGGTGCTTTCCTGAGAGCGGAAGAAGCATTGTGCAACGTGGAATCGCCGTCACAGGAAAGCTGCTCCAGAGAACGGATGGAGGATGGTGCAGAGGCACAGAGTGCCCCTCCATCCCCTCCGTGCAGGTTTGGGGTGCTGGAAGGAGGAACCACCCATGGGAAGCGCTTCAGAGAAGCAAGGTAGGGAGGTGTTTGCATCCCCCATGTCGATGCTGCCGTTCCAACCCCTTTTGCCACATAGCTTTCCCAGGGCACTGCTTGGTAGCATCTGGGATGCTACCAAGGAGCATGCACCTGGGAGCATCCCAGCCCTGCAGGAGGGATGTGGGGCGAAGAGCAGCCCCCAACCCCAATTCCAGCCTGACCACCGAGCCCTCCCCTCTCTCAGCCTGTCCGCCGTCAGAGGAAGCGGATTGCAGGTGAGGAAAGCAATGCCTGACCCCTGCCCGGAGGGCAGGAAGCTTTGCAGGCCAATTTTCGGAAGCACGGTGCCGCACATGACACTCATTGCCCAACTTCGGGGAAGTGGCCCTGGGGCCCTTCCAGTTGCAGAGGGCTTGGCGTCACGCTGCCTCTCACACAGCTGATGGGCAGCGAGCATCTCCCTCTCTGCCAGAGCTCTGCTTTTCTCCGAGGCAAGGCTCCAGCCAGCACAGGGTGGTGGGAAAGGTGACAGCAAGGGACAATGACTTCAAGAGCCCTCCCGGAGCCAGGCCCTTTGGGAAAGGTTTTATTTTTCAAAATATACAGTTTATTTACAATCGTCATGTCTCCAGTTGTACATAATAGCTTCATTCCAAACCTTTAAATATCTGCGGTAAACATTAGAAAAAAAAATAATAATAATCACAGGATCAGCCAAAAACAAAAACAAAAAAGGCATCTTTTAGCAATTCCGTTCATTGGAGTTTAAGCTTCAAGTAGCCGAGGACTACAACAAACGTGAAGTCGATAAATCCGGCAGGGAGACGGGGCGCGCTGGTTAGAGAAAGGCCAAGCACAGCCCTGCGAGATGCCTGCCCTGGCACCACAGAGCAAGGAAACCCCACTGCACGAGCAGGCAGTGCTGGGTCTTTTTGTTTTGGTTTTTTTTTCCCCTTTTTTATTTTTTCTCCCCCTAGAGATAGGAGGCCCCGGCTAGGAGTTGGGTGCAGTGCATGGGCGGCTCAGGGAGGCACGCTGAGAGGGCAGGGGGTGCAGGGTGCAGGAGTGGGGCTCGAGGCGCCCGGCACTTCATCCTTCGGGCACAGAGGTGCCAATCATCAGTGCCTGCAGTGGGAAGAGCTGGAGCCCCAGTGGCCTCCGCCGGCCCCGACCCCACATCCGTACCCTCCCGGCCCCGCTGGCAGCATGGAGGGGACGGAGCAGCCCCACGGGCAACACAGAGGGAGAGGAGGGACGGTGCAGACCCTCAGCAGCACAGTATTTCCCCAGACGGCCCCGGCGGCGCAGAGCACACGTGGCCGAGTGCCAGGGCCTTCAGTCCTCTTTCTCAAAGGTCTCTTCGGGGATGAGCGTCCGGAAGGGGTGATCCCAGAAGCGGGTGGTGATGCCAAAGCCTATGGGGGAGGCAAGAGTGCGCTCAGCACACGGCGCTGCTGGAACATGGGGGGCAGCGCTAACCAGACCCGTGCCACTGTCACCGGGATGGAGGGAGCCAGGACGGGGAGCGGTGACACCCCAGTTCTGTCCACCCCACGCGGCTGGGACGGGACAGAAGCGTCACCCAGCTCGGTGACGATGCCAGGGCAGGGCAGGTCCTTCCAGAGGACTGTCATTGTTTTGGGGAGGAAGGCTCGTCACCCAGCCCCGGGGCGACAAGCGAGGGCGAGGAGGAAAAGCAGAGGGAGCAAGAGGAGCCGGCTCGGATGATAGCTTATCTGGACGGGGTGCTTTCTCCTAGGAAACCGGGCAAAGGGCAGGTTGAGCAAGGGGAAGGCGTGGGGCAGAGCAAGCGAAGCCCGGGGCCTCACCCTGTGCCCGCCAACGTTGCCGCGAGGAGGGGATGGGCACAGCGTCCCATTGTCTGACGGCAAGATGGGCACGAACCGGGGCTCCCATGGAGGGGCACTTCATCTGCCATTAACACCCCCTGCACCACGCTGAACCAGAGCGTTCCCAACCTCTGTGCCCATTCCCAAGTCAGAAAGGCACGGCACGCACACGGGAACGCGGCGCTACCTGATTTTTGGTGCTCAAAGTGGTGCTTGACGTGGTACGCCTTCAGCCCGTACAGGTAGGTGCCTTCCTTGGGCGAGCCGTAGTGCAGGTAGTAGTGCATCATGTCATACACCACGTAGCCGCACAGCCCCCCGACGAAGACAGACAGCCCCAGCACCTCGGGCAGCAGCAGCTGCAGCACGCCGTAGAAGAAGGCGATCACCAGCGAGGCCGGCACCGGGGGGAAGACCAGGCGGGAGCTGTCAAAGGGAGACTGGAAGCAGAGAAAGACGGTGGGACGGCGAGCTCCTCGCTCACCCCAAAGCCACCCCGAGAGCTGGGAGCATCCATCCCGCAGGGCAACGCCATCCTCGTGCCCGCGCACACAGGGATGCACGTTTGGGAAAGCCGATGGCAAAGCACACCCCCGGGAACCCTCCCACCCCCAGATGCATCCCAAGCAAGGCGGTGGCTCCGGCTCATGGGTCCCCATCTCAAAGGGGATGGACGTACGGACGTATCCCCCAGTGAAGCTAGAGGGAGCCCACTGCTTTCCAAGTCTTGCAAGCCGGGCTCACGGTTTAACTCCAGCTGCTCCGAGCTCATCCTCCAGCATTAGGAAAGGGCAAGGATACCCCGAGTGGAGCAGAAGCATTGCCGCTCACCTTGTGGTGCTGCCCGTGCAGCAAGAAATGCAGGGTGATGAGATAGTAGTTACTAGCGGGTGGCTTCATGTGGAAGACAAAGCGATGGATGAGGTACTCTAGCAGGGACCACAGGAACATCCCCAGGAGGAAGATGAAGGGGAAGTAGTATTTGTGCACGGGGATGGAGTACTCTACACAATGAGACATGCAGCAGTCAGCGAGGCGGGTGGGATTTACGTGCTTCTATCCATCGCCATCCTGATGCCAGCAGCCGGGTGAAGCTCGCCTCTCCCCACGCTTTCGTTTGATTCCCCTTAATTGGCGCTCTTTGGGGTAATAGCTGGATGCCAGCTGGGGCTGCAAGCATGTCCCTGCCGAGCTGCTTTCCCCACCCAAACAGGCAGCGCGACCCGGCAGACACAGGCAGCGCTTGTGACGGCGGAACAGAGTTGCCGCTGTGTTTTTGTTTGGCAGAGCATACAGCTGTGGGCGCTTTCCCCTGCAGTGCATTTTTCCACCACCTCCTCCTTTCGGTGCTGGCGAGCCCTGCGTCCTCCCTCGCAAAATCCACCCCGTGCTCGCTAGCTAAATTCCCCCAAATCCAAGCATTGTGGCAATGGGAAGAAAACACCCTCTCACGGCAGCGGGGTGCCCAGTGTGCGGTGCATCACCCTGCACGGGGAGCCAGGAAGCACGCTTGGGAACGCAAACTAGACTGACAAAGAACGGGGAGGAACAAAAGGGCGCGCGATGGATTTATTCCAGCTTGAAGGACGGAGGCAGGGAACCCAGAACATCAAAACCTGCTCTGATTTTGGGCCGAGCGGGGCAGCTGGCACAGGGTGGCACCCGCAGCGGGGCCAACAACAAAGCTGTCACCCGGCCGCCCGCTGCCCGCTGCCGGGGCTGCGCACAGTGGCGGATTCAGGGGCGGGCGCCGGGCGAACAAGCCGCGCTCTGTGCGAGGCCGGTGGCGTGAGAGCCGCGTTTGTTCGCCGACAGCGCCCGTCCCCAGTGTCAGGGAGGTGGGTGGCAGCGCGGGGGGACGCGGCCGCTGCAGAGCAGCGGGGCTTCATTTTGGAGGTGGAGGAAGGGAAGCAGCTCAGGGCCGTGCCCGCTGCCCTGGGCAGCCCGTTCCGTGCCCACCGCCCTCTGGGGCAGCGCCTTTCCCTAGGAACAAACCCACGGCCCTCCCCCAGGCAGACAGGCGGCGGAGCGAGGCGAGCTCAGCCAGCACGGGTGGCTTCGTGCAGGGGACGTGCTGGGGGCTGCGGGGACAGGGGACAGCCCGTGCTCATGCAGGCGTGCGCTGAAGGCTGGGGATGGGCCGTACCTGTGGTGAAGGAGGAGAAGAGCCTGGTGTTGCCCTGCGCCAGGGCCGTGTAGCTGACCCAGCTGAGGTAGAGCACCACGGGGGTCCACACCAGGAACACCACGTACCTACGGGGAGAGGGAACGGGTCAGGTGGGTGGACCCACATATCCCCTCCCCTGCCCCAGGACACTCACCACGCCGTCTTGGAGAGGGCCTCGACAAAATCCGAGTGGAAGAGGCGGATGGGCCGGTCCACGGGCTGGTGCACCCACTCGTCGTACTTCTCCCCCAGGTAGCCCACCTGCCACAGCAAGGGCTTCCGCCAGTCCACCAGGTCCTGGGGGCACAGGGCTGTTCGTTAGGTCCCTTGGGGTCCCCCCGTCCCCATCCCACAGCACCCACAGTCTGGGGGCGTTCATGGAATCATTAAGGCTGGAAAAGGCCTCAGATCCCCAAGTCTGACCTCAGCCCACCCCCACCGTGCCCACTGCCCACGTCCCTCAGTGCCACATCCCCACGGCTCCGGGACAACCCCAGGGACGGTGACTCCACAGGGTGGCTGCACCAGTGCTTGTGGGGACTGGATGGGGATGGATGCGGTCACTCAGCGGGGTAACAACCCCAGCGTGCAAGGCAACGGATACAGATGCCCCACACCAGGAGGACTTCAGAGCAAAATGTCATTTTGGGACACATCCACAGGAAAGATTCTCTTTCAAAAGCAATCAGTGGCAAAATATTTATATGGAGTGAAGGGTTTGCTATTGGTCTAATAAAGTCCCTCGGCAAGATAAAGGCTGGCGCTCCCCAAAGAGTGCTTGGCACAGCGGCCACGTGGTGCAACGAGAGGCAACCAAAGGCACCTTGGGGACAAGGAGAAACCCCGGGACACGGAGCTCGGTCTGCCCAGCCAGGACATCCCTTACAGCTCAGCCAAGAGGAAAAAGGAAAAAATAAATCGTAAACGTATAGAAATAAAAAAACAAACGGCGCGAGGTGTGGCACAGCAGCACGTCCTGCTTCGAAGGGCAAAGCTGCTGTCAAAGAAAGGCATCGCCGCCCACGTAGGAGCCTCCCAGAGCGGCCGCGCCTGGGCCATAAAGGCAGCGCGGTGCCACCTGCGCGGGGCGAAGGGCAGAGCACGGCCTCACCGTGTCCACGTCCACCGGCTTGCAGCGGGGATCCAGCCGCGGGGCTGCCGCGTCCAGCGGCTTCTCCGCCTTGGGGCAGCTCTGCAACGAGAAGGAATCGTGGCTTGGGGCCGCCGAGGAACCACAGGATCGTTACGGTTGGAAAAGACCGCCGAGATCGTCTCATGCAGCTGTCCTCCTCCCACCAGTACCGCCCGCTAACCACGGCCCTGTGTACCGCATCCACACGTTTCCTGAAGGCGCAGGACCCCCAGGCACGCGTGCTGGCCCGCTGTTATGGTCACAGGGCACCGTGGTGGCCAGGACATTGGGGTGCGGAGGGACCGTGGGCACAAAGATGGAGAAAAAGGAGGAATCTCCCCCACGTGGCTTCACCCGCACCAGCGGGGACTTGGTGGCACCTCCATCCCTGAGCGCCTTTCCCCTGCCATGTCACCTCGGTTACCCATTAACCAGCCATAGGTTTTCCCCCAGATGGTTGGGACACGTGGGACGGTCCCCACGCTGCCCCATGGGGACACGAGTGGCAGCGACACGGCCGCAGCGTCACCTCGGCCGGCAGCCAGGACTTTATGGGGCACTCGTGATGCTGACGCGGGGACGTCGGCCGACCCCGGGCGCTGCCGGTGGGACAAGGTGACACAGCGGCCGGGTGGCAGGACCCACTGCAAATGGGAAGACTCAGAAAACCTAAAAGCTCGCCGTTGACACGGCCTCCAAATGGGGGGACCTTGGGATGGGGACCCTGACGTCCACCAGAGGGGAGGCGGCTGCGGGGCCGTGCCCGTGGGCGATGCTGCCGCTGCCTCTGACGCGTCGCAGGGAGAACAGGTCCTGCCGGAGCCCTGATGTAAGGCAGGGAAAGTCGCGCCCACGGAGCGCCGCCGCCGCCCTACACCTCGCCCCGGCCGCGGGCAGCCCTGCTGGGATGCAGAGGGAGCTGCGCTGCCTTTCTGCCGTGCAGCCTCAGCGATGCTCCCGTGCCCACGACCCCTGCAGGCCTATGGGGCACGGGCATCCCAAGCTCACCCCACGGCGCTGGCGTCACCACCCCGCGACCCGCCCGTGAATCACGGGGCAGCGAGAAGCAGGTGCAAGGTGACTCGTTCCATAAAACGCGGAAAAAAAAAATAAATAAATAACAAAAAAAAGGGCTCTTTTTATTACAACACCTCCCAACAGGTGAGCGCCTACGTACGGTGAGCTCACACCGCGCCGGGAGATGCGCG
Source organism: Numida meleagris (assembly GCF_002078875.1). Classification (NCBI taxonomy): domain Eukaryota; kingdom Metazoa; phylum Chordata; class Aves; order Galliformes; family Numididae; genus Numida; species Numida meleagris. The sequence continues at coordinate 1,887,983 of NC_034418.1, forward strand.
GTGACTCACGGCAGCGTCGCGCAGCTCCGCGGAGCTCTGATGAAAGCCCCATTGCTCAAATTGCCGCTAATTACACGATCCGGTTCCCCCCCGGTGAAGCTGTTAACCCCCCCCCCCGTCTCGCTGAGCTAATTGTCGCTCCTCGCTTTGATCCCCGCTGCGCTCCATGCGCGCAGATAGCGCGGTCCGGCCATTTGTTTTTTCATTAGGGAAATAGGGGGGTGTGATTCAGCCCCGATAGCTGCCCACCCGCCCGGGGCTGCCCCCGGACCCACACGCTCCGTAATTAAGCCGGGCTCTCGTTTAATAAACCCGCATTCCTGCAGGACGTCCCACGGCGCAATGCCTCCTCCAAAACCCCGCTGGGGCCGCGTCCGCCCTAAACCCAACTCGAGCATCACCAAGGGCACACGCCGGCCCCAGGGGGCTGCTCTCACCCCGGTGCCGCTGTGACCCGGGACACTTTATCCCGTGCCAGGCAGCGTACGATCCCCTCGCCCCGGTGTTATCGCCCCGGTATTTGCCTTGGTGCGGTGGCACAGAACCCGTTTGGCCGGTGCCGGCGCTCGGCCGAACCCGTCGGGCTTGTCGCGGCTGCCGTGTCCCAACACAGGCGCTGCCGTCTCCGGGCTTTGGGGCCGGAAGAGCCGAGCACCGAACAAAGCGGTGTCTGTGCGGGGCCGGCGAGCAAACAGCGCCGGGACGCACCGCCGGTCACCGACCCCGCGGCACCGGGCACTCGGACAACACGCACCGCTACCGCTGCGGCGCACAGCGCGCGGGGCACCGCTCCCGCACCCCGTACGCTGGGTCCGTACACCCGGCCGTAGCGCTAGCGCCCAACCCCTGGGTCCCGGCCCGTGGGTCGCAGCCCCGCCGCCGCCAGCCACCCGCAGACCCCCGCCCCCCGGAGCCTGGGTGTGCCCCGGACCTTTGCCCCACATGCACCGGGTGCTCCGCGCGCACCCTGCCCCACGCACACCCGCAGGCTGCACGTCCCAACCCCTCCAGGCCTCGTACGGCCACGGCCCTGAGCGCCCCACGCAGCTCAGCCCCATAGGCAGGGATCAGGGCGCCCCACAGACGCCGCGCAGCTCTGCTCCGTGCTGCCTGGATGCAGGGTGCCCCGCAGATGCTGTGCAGTTCACCTCTCCCCGGACACGCTGCAGGCACCGTGCAGCTCCATCCCACGCTCCCAGGACCCAGGTTCCTCGCAGATTCCATACCGCCCAGTCCAACTCCGGGGCACCCTACAGACTCTGTACACCCCAGCTCACCCCCAGGGCACCGCACAGACCCCAAACCTCCCGCAGCGCTTCTGGTACAACTCCAGACCCCGCGGCGCCCAGTCCGCCCCTGGGGCGCTCTGCGGACTCCGCGCATCCCAACTCACTCCAGCACATCCTACGGACCCGGAACTTCCAACCCTAACTTCCAGGGCACCTGCAGGTCCCGTAGAGCCCAGCCCAGCTCCGAGGCGCCCCGCAGACCCCACACCGCTCACCCCATCCCCGGGGCGTCCTACAGACCCTAACCCGCTCCCACCGTACCCCGCAGACCCCACGCCTCCTTCGCCGCTCCCAGCGCGCCCTCCAAACCCCGCGCCCCCCAGCCCAATTCCGGGACACCCTTCGGACTCCACGCGCCCCGCCTCGCTCCCGGGGCACCCGTGCGGCCCCACGCCCCGCAGCCCGCTACCTGCTCGTCCCGCAGCTCGCCCACGTAGTACTGCTCGAGCCAGCGGCGGGCGTTGGCCGAGTGCCGGTGCGGGGGCCCGTCCAACGCGGCGCTCACGTCGGTGCCCGCGCGGCTCCGCAGCAGCCGCTCGCCGCCGGGGTGCAGGCGCACGAAGGCGCTCAGGTCGTACAGGCGGCGGCGGCACCGCACCAGGCACTCGCCCCGCGCGCAGCGATCCCGCACCTCCGCGGCGCTAAAGGAGCGCGGCGCCGCCATGGCCCCCACCCGGCCCCGGCCCCGCCGCGCTCTGCCGCCACCTGCGCGCCCGCACCGCTCATTATGCGGGGAGGCCACGCCCCTCCCGCGCGCCCATTGGGTGGCTCGGGGAAGGGGGAGGGGCTTGTGGCGGGACGCCCCGCCCACCCGGCAGGTGCGGGAGTACGGGATTACGAGGAACGGAGGGGATGGAGGGATGGGGGGACCTCAAAATAGAGGTGAGGCGGCATCCCCGAGGGAATGGCGGAAAAGTGGGGCACGGCAGTGACGGCGGGAGCCCTTGGGGCAATGGAGTACGGGAGTACCCAAGGGAGGGGGAGGGGGTGATGCTGAGGGACCCCACGGGTACGGGCGTCCCCGGGAGGAACGGGGGGTGTAGGTCCCGTTCTCCCGACCCCGTCACCCCCCGGCTCGTTGCAGATTTATTTGTCAGCGATGCAATGAGGCGGGTGGGCCCCAGCCCGGGAGGGCGGGACTGAGTCCCCTCCAGGCCCCTTCCAGGAGCGGAGGTTAAGGGGATAAATGAAGCACCGTGGCCAGCCGCGCTTATCCTTCCCCTTATGCCCCGACCTCTCCCTCCCCACTACGGCTCCTGCCCCCGTGGGCGTGCGGCTGCCCCCGGGGGACACCCCCAGCACACGCTGCACCGCAGCCCAGCCCAGCCCAGGAATGCGACCCCCCCTGCCCTGCAGCACCCCAGGCCCGGCTGCTGAGCGAAGCCTGTAATCGGGGCAGGCACCAAACCGCCCGTGCCCCTGTGTGACACCTTCTGCCCAGCAGCAGCTCGAGGCCTCCCGTCCTCATTTTGGGGTCCCCAGGGCAAGGCAGGGGGGAATCCCGCTTGGGGATGTGAGTGAAGATGGATCCAGACAACCCCCAGCCCTGGGGGTCCGCGTGGAGCCATGGAGCCAGCCAGCACCCTGCGACGCGCGAGAGGCGGAGGGGGCTCTGGCCACCAGCATGCCCACGGGCACTTCCGCCGCCTCTCAAACTGGTTTACCTGCCCACGGGATGCAGGAATGCGCCGACGGGGTTTGCGCAGGATGAGGCCCCGCAGCCCTGACGCTGGGTTAATGGGGGGGTGGTTGCACAGGAAGAAGCCGATGCAGATGTGGCACCTCGGGGACGGGGGCTCCTCGGCACCTCTCTGCTCAGGCCGGTGGGAATCGGCCCTTCCTGCCTCCTTGCAGTCACCGTGCATTGAGCAAGACCATTCCCAAGGCACGCACCGCACTCGCTGCAGGGTGTGAGAGCATCCGGGAAGAAGTTCCTCCTCCCTCGGCGGGGTTGCACAAACACCGAGAGCTTCTCCACCACACGCCAAAGCATCAGCCACCCCTCCACCTGCGAGGCATTCAGATACTATGGAGATAGCCTGTAATGAACTGTAGTAACGCGCCAATACCACAATCTGTCAGCCTGTCATTTTTAAATAACAAGTCTCCCTTCCCTCCCAGCCTAGACGTGCGCTCTCGAGCATGGAAATGAAGGCAAGTCAGGGATGGACGGCAGTCACGTAGGGAGCTGCGGGGCGGCCACAGCGCTCCCGGGGTGACACGGAGAGGAAGTGGGTGTGGGAATGGGGAGCGGGACCCCAGCCCTGGGGTGCCTGAGGATGCACATCAAGTGCAGTGACATTGGGCAGGGAGGGAGAGCTGCTCACGGCACGACCACAGCTCCGCCAGAACGCGCTTCAAAAAATAACTTTAATGTTTAAGATACATCTTCTGTTCATTCCACGGCAGGAGCCCACGGCCTGAGTTATCACAGCCACAGACAGGCATACAACAGCGGCCCCAGGCCGGACCAGGCAGCAGGCACAGCCCCGAAGAGCGGGATCCATCCAGGACATTCTCAAAGGGAAGGCACAAACCTGTTGCCTCTGTGAACCCCACCTCTTTTCCAACCCCTTTTCCCCCTGAAATCATCCCAAATTACTCATCAGTTTCCCCCTGCATGGAGCAAGCGTTCTCCTCGTGTCTTCCCAAGGAGGAAGCCAAGGCTTCCCGCACTGTCCTCCTCAGCTGAGGGGAGACCCGCAGTCCTCGAAGCCTGCCATGGATCCTGAACCCAAAGGCAGCTGCCACTCCCAGCCCTGAGGACGAGCTGCCAACAAGGCAGGGGCAGGCAAGTTAAAGTGCACTGAATCACCCAGAGCAGAGCAGAGCGCAGAGACACCTACTGAAGAGCAATCAACTCCTGGAAGAAAGCGACTAATCCTAGCGGCTGCGGTTGCGTGGCCGGGCTTTTCACACCAGGTGCTGATAGAGAGCAGTGGGAGGAGGCTATTTAGGAAATAATGCTGAAAAACATCATTTCACTCTTGCTTTATGGGATAACCTCAACATTGTAAACAGCAGTTCAAAACTAAGGACCCCGTTGGTTCAGAAAGTAACTTGGAGCACAGTCACTCGTTGAGCACAGTTGACAGTGAGCCTGCAGAGCTCACTGCTGCTTGCAAATTACTTCTGCCTCAAGTGTGTGAAGAAGCTCTGCCCAGCTCACCCTAGGGCCCCTGTCAGGAGGCACCTGGAAAGACACGACGCAACTGGAGCAAGTCTGGCTCTGCCGGCCGAGTGCTTTCCAAAGGAACTCTGAAGCCCTTCCTCAGCCCAGCAGAGACTAGCCAATATTTACACTCTTCCTGCAGAGCAAGCGTGAGCTTTGTGGTCTGGCATCCATTGCCAGCAATGGACACATTGGAGTTTGGTCCAAGTGGTCTGAAAGCAACCTGGGAAACACAGGGACACTGGAAGCACTCGGAAACGTCAGCACAACGCCACAAGTCCTGCGTCGGCTCCCTGCACAGCTCCTCCACACGGCACAGGGCTCAGTCAGCACGGCTTGGGAATTCCATCCGAAATCCCATTCCCGGGGCGCTCTGCTCTCGTGCTGTTCAGAAGGTGCTCTCGAGCAGGCAGTGGCACCCGCAGCCCGTGGGGCACACCTCCTGCGTGCGAAACCACTCCATCATGTGGCTGGTGTGGCCACCGTGCCCACACGTCAGGCAGAAGTTGGAGGAGCCCCGCACGGCCACGTGGCAGATGGCACACTGGAAGGTGAAGCCCTTGCAGATGGCGCACTGGGTGCCCCGCACCTCGCTGCGGCAGTGGCTGCAGTACACACCGAACTCTGGCGGGAGGGAAGAAATGGAGAGTGAGATGATTAGTGCTGGTGGAAACCACAGATTCATTAAGGTTGGGAAAGACCTCCCAGATCCCCAGGTCGCACCCCAGCCCACCCCCGCCATGCCCACTGACCACAGCCCTCAGCGCCACATCTCCACAGTTCTGGAACACCTCCAGGGACGGTGACTTTCCCCCTCTCTGGGCAGCTGTGCCAGTGCCTCACCGCTCTTCAAGAGAAGAAATTGCTCCCACCTGAGCCTCCCCTGCTGCAACTTGAGGCCATCACCTCTTGCTCTGGAGCTAAAATTCTGCTAAAGGCATGCAGATCTGTGCTCAACGGATCAATTCCCCACATCTGCTGCCCAAGACACTTGGCTCAGACCAGAGCAGGAGGGATTCTTCTTCATGATGGGACAGCAATCTGTGTTTCACAGACCTCAGTTTGTCTCCAAAAGGAGCCAAGACTTATCACCACTGACAGGCAGTCAGCATGCTGGGGCACAGGCTGGCCCCCACTGATTCCCCTGATGGCTGAACAGCTGTTGGATGGAACCTGTGTCATTTCCAGACTGGGACATGCTGCAGAGGGGAAAGCTTCCCACTGCTCTCATCTGCCTCACATCTCTCTAAAGCGTAACTAAGTGCAAAGAGGAACAGCCTTTGTTTCCCATCACAGACAGCACATTAGGTATCAGCGGTATCAATGTCTTGAGTGCTTGCTAGGGAGGAGATACCACAATGTAGTCACCACCAGTCACTGCACAGGAGTCGTGACCCTGCCTGGACAACCAGAGAAAACCGAAGCAGGCACTCACCAATTCCTTTGTGGGGATCAGGAGGACTGGAGACAAACTTCAGGACCTCAGCTCGCTTCTCTCGCAGTCCCCAGCGATAGAGGATTTCACCATAGCACTTCTTAAAGTCATCAAACTGCTGAGTGTTAGCAGGATCCAGCAGCCTTAAGGAAAAAAAAAAAAAAAACGGTGCTGTATCCACCTGATGTGCTCCCAGTCTGGCTGCAGACCCATTCCTAGTGATGGGAACCAGCTCACATCACCAGAAGAACAGCAGATTACTTCCCACGTGCTGCTGAAGTGCTACTGAACATCCACTGATCTGCCCTTGGCTTGTTTTGCTTAACGGGAGGACCCCAGGGAGCTCCCACGTACCACAGGAAAACCCAGCAGAGTTGATCCGCAGTACACAGCTTCTCCAAGTTACCACCTGAAGGTAAAGGTGGAGGAGCAGGCTTGCTACAGAGCTCAGGCCGACGTGCCCTGCCCGCCCCAAGGCACGCTGCGACTCACCTTTTGTTCTTCTCGTGCTGGTCTTTCTCGCGCTCCCGGTGGTCGGGATACATCAGGTTGCTGTAGCGGAACTCATCCGGAGAAGACTCGCACCAGGGAGCGGAGGTCTGCTCCGTGTCCTTGTTTGCTGCAGGCATCAGAAGAGCGTTGTGAGCGTACCTCAGAAAGCACAGCCCCCACCAGCACGAGCTGCTTAGACCGTGGTCACATCACCGCTTTCTGCGCGCCGCCAGACGCTGCTCTGGCTTGGAAAACCAGCGCCGACCCCGTGCTTCTGGTGATAGCACGGGGAGGCAGAGAAACGTGAAATGCAGGAATCCCTTTTGCCTCCCACTTTCTATTAAAAAGCATTCAGGCAATTCCTTGGAGCGTGCTTGGGAACGTTAACCCTGGAAGGCCTGGGTTCCTCTTTCCCGGGCAGGGAGGATTCCCATCAGCAGAGCTGCACTTACGCAAGGGGCCCTCTGTACGTACTGCCCCAGAGGCAGAGAGAAGACTGCTAACTGCCGCAAGACAACATCAGCTCCATTTACAGCCACTTCCCCACCATTTCCCATGTCAAAGATGCCTTGATAAGACATTGACAGGCTACAGCTTTGCTTCCAACAGGGCTGATGCTGCCCCAAGCCATGCTTCAACTCTGTGTCCCTGGAGCCCTTAAGAGTGACTTGTTTTCAACACCTTTACAGATCAGCAGGAAATATCATTGGAGCCACAGCTACTCATGCCACCAAGGACCCAGTCTTCCCAGCTGCTGCTGCTGCTCTTCCAGAGACAAGAGGAAGCACAGCATCGCTTTTTTCCTCGAATCCTGTGCAAATAGCTGGCTGATGACATTGCAAGACCACATTCAATAACAGCTGAATGATTGTGGCAACTGATAGAGGTGCCTGAAGACTGGAGGAAAGCAAATGTCCTTCATACTATCTTCAAAAAAGGCAAGAACGACCTGGGGAACCACACGCCAGTCAGCCTCACCTCACTCCCTAGGAAGGTAATGGAGCAGTTAATCCTGGGAACCATTTCCAGGCACAGGAAGGATGAGAAAATCATCAGGAGTAGTCAGCACAGATTGACCATGGGGAGGTCACGTTTGAACAACCTGATAACCTTCTATGATCAAACAGCTGGCTTTCTAGAGAGCAGTGGCCATTGTCTGCTTTCCTTTCATTTCAGTAAGGCTTCTGATCCTGTCTCCCATATGATCTTCACAGAGAAGCTGATGGAACACGGAGTGGATGAGCAAGCAGTGAGGTAGATTAAAAACTGGATGAGCAGCTGGGCCTACAAGGTAGTGATCAGTGGAAGGAAGCCTACTTGGAGGCCAGTAACTAGCATTGTGCCCCAGGGGTCAACACTGGGTCCAGGCCTGTTTAACATCTTCATTAATGCTCTGGACGATGTGGCAGAGAGTTTACTAATGACACGAAACTGTGAGGAGTAGCTGATATGCCAGAGGGCTGTGCTGCCGCTCAGAGAAGCATCAACAGGCTGGGGAAGTGGGCCAGCAGGAACCTCATGCACTTCTACAAGGGGAAATGCCAAGTCCTGCACCTGGGGAGGAACAACCCCAGGCACCAGTGAGGTTCTGTAGTTCCTTGGAGATACTCAAAAGCTGCCTGGGCATGGTCCCGAGCAACCTGTTTTAGGTGGCTGTGTTTGTAGCAACCTGCTTTAAGTACTCTGCATGAGCAGGAAGCTGGATCGCATGACCTCCAGAGGACCCTTCCAACCCCAAACATCCTCTGAAGCAAGAGACACAAAGGCCCTTTTAGTAGCACTCTCTGTTGAAGACTAAACCCTCACTGCATGGAGATAACAGCCTCAAACAGTACAAAGTACCAAGGCTACGGAATGCTTACATTGCTGTCACCAGACAGCAATGAGGCAGTCACCACGAGTGACTATAGCCAGGCTGGAAGCAAAATGATACAACCTGGTCTCTCTTCACTTGCTGCAGCAGTGGAAGCTCTTGGCCTGGGTTAACCTGTGATCCAGGGGCCTAACTCTGCATGTCTAGAGGGTTTGTAGCAGTTTCTGCAAAGCCCATGAGACAGAAGGAGCAGGACTGTGGGACCATCAGCATGGTTACTGTAAGCCGCGCTAACTTCCAGCCGAAGAGCTGCATTGCATACCCTGTGGGCCGAGACACAGAAAGCTGCTCTGGCAGAGCACATCTGCAGTCAGCCAGTGCTAGCTCTCTGCCTTTCCCAACACATGGGCCATCTAAGACCTAGGCCAGAAGGGAGGTGGATTTCTCTATCTACTCCCCAGGTCTCCGTACCTATGCTCCAGCCCCCAGTGCCAAGTCCAGGATCCGACATGCTGGAACAGGAACCAGAGGAAGTAAAGCTGGGCTGTTAAGGAGAAAAGAAGAAATCATGTCATCTACAGGAGACATGTTCAAAGGCATTCGAGGCAAGCAGGAAAGAAATGGCTGTCATACGTATCGGCTGTGGGAGGCCAGGTTGGAGGCACGCTGAGGAAAGGGGCCATAGGAGTTCGGGCACCCCTGTAACCTGGACTGGGCTTCAAACACGCTGCACAGCATGGCCAGGGTCTGCACGTCGTGGAGCTGTGAGTAGTGAGCCAGCCTAGGAAATGAAAACACCAATTATGAGATCGGGCAGAGTTCAGTGGCAAAAGCATTGAGACTCCAAGGCAAATAATTTCAAGCCTGCTGTATAAATCAGTCTGGGGCACATTACTGCCCACGGGAGGCATGTGCATTCTGCAGGACTAGGCTGTCTTTTTCTGTCATGCCTTTCATGAATCAAGCCCTCCTCCTGAAAACACTCATGGGCTAACAGGTGGGAGAAAGATGGGGAGGAACTCTGGGAATCCAGCAGTACTCGTGGCCTCACTATCCCAGCTCTGTGCAGCTTCAGGAGCAAGGCCCACAGAACTTGTGGATATAAAGCTGGAGCCACTAAACTCACACCCCAGTCACACTGCTTTTCTTATGAGACCCCTCTATGCACAAACATCCTGCACCCAGATCACAAGGCAAATCTCCACTGCAGGTCTTCTGGATTGCTATGAAGACTGAGAGCAGCGAAGAACTACCGGTGCTCCTCTCCCATCACTGCTGCACAGCAGGAAAGAGCTAGGTCAAGCAATTGCATACAAAGTACAACACACAAACTGTATCTTCAAATGGGATAGATCAACAGATAATGTTAATTACTAATCATTCTCCCTTCTGAACAGATTCACTGTCAGGAAGACTTTTGCGGCTAACACTTGGCTTTGAGACCAGATTATTTCCCACTAATGCTACGTGGCAACAGTGAATTTGAAAGCGAATCAAGCAACTGCACCCACACAACCACTGAGGAGGCAGGGAGCAGAAAACCAGAATCTTTACTTCTAAGTCAGACATTGAGGGCACGCGGGAAAGCAGAGCTCCAAGTGCACCTGGGCTATTGCTCACTGTTAGCCCAGGGACGCCTGGCTGCCTGACGGGAGGCCACATGCTGCCCCCTGCATGTCATAAACACACTTGCACAAAGATGCCATACAATATATACAGGCATAAAAGACTCTCCCTGCTTCAGCAATCACTCCCCATTCCCTCCTCAGCATTCAGAGACCTACAAGGACTCCAGTAATTGACGTCCAAATGGATGTTGTGCCCAAGGTATCTCCAAATCTGGGTCAGACTTCGGTCCAAGACAAAGATCAGTGGCTACCATGGCCAGTGACCAAACCTGGCAGACAGGAAGGAAAAGCATCAAAGTTACAATTAGAAACAGCCAGACTCCTGGGGGATAGGTGTGCACAGATTCACTCGCAGATAAATAATAATGGATTTCAATAGAACAAAACAAAAGTACCAAGGGGGAGCAGTTCCAGCCTCAACGTGACAAAGTGTACGTCAAGCAAAAAACGTGTGCTTCTGCTGTTCCACTTGCTTTGGGGTTGGGTTAAACCATAGCTTATTCTTCTTCAAAATTTAACAGGAGAGTTTAAACAGATCTATTAGTTTGTTTACATTCACAAACCTCAGAAGGGCTTCAATTTGATACAGCTCTTGGGTTCAGAGACACCTGGTGGCAGAAAGTTAATCAGTGAATCTTTATTTGCATGAAATGTATCCTCTGATGAGCTGCGTTAGCGCACACACAGCTGAGTACAGACAGATGGACAGTCTGCCATTCCTACTCCAACAGGTTACCTCTTCCACATGCCACCTTTCTCCTTCATTTATCTCCCTTTCCTCTGAAAATGGATCCATCTTGTCAGCTTGCATCCCACTGATTGTGTACAACTGAATCAAACCTAGGACTGTTTTTTCTGCTGTGCCTTTTTAAAATGGAGCAATTAGAACACGATATTCCAGGGAAAAACAAAGTTCTTAGTTTGGCACAAAAAAAAAGAGCAGAAAAGGAAAGTGAGCACGATGCTGGAAAGACTCCAGAAATCAGAGAGGGGACTACAGCTGAAAACACAGAAAAGTTGGGGAGAACACACAAGTGCTGCAAGTACCCAGAGGAACAGCCAGGAATCATAACCCCACAGCTGCTCACCATAAATTGGAGAAAAAGAAACAGCAAAGAGACTGAAACAAGGACAGGCCTGAGCACAAGAGATCACAGAAAAGAACCTGGAAAGATGCCACTTCCTCTACTGCTGCACAGCATGTCTCATACGTGACTCCACCACTCAAGCCTCCACATCTTTTAGGAACAAGGCAAGCTACAACATGGGGTGGAGTTACATAGGCAGGTAATGAGCAAGAAACAGAGGTATCAGAAGGATCCTGCTGAAGTTATCCTACCCAAGCTCTTGTATCCTGGGTAAACCAGCCTGCAAAATGCAGCACAGAGACCTACCTTCTTCCTGTGGGTGTGGCAGAACCTACCATGAAGCTAACAATCTGACACTGAGACAACAGCTTGAGGTGGCTTCTACGATTCAGTGAGCCTATGGCTGTTCCCTGCACAGTGCTAGGGGGAGCCAAATGCTCAGGAGAGGGGCACAGGCTCCTCTGGCAGTGCCAGCCTGCTCCCAAGTTCTGTCAAATGTTCTGCCTGTTGCTATGGTCTAACCAGACGGCAAGGCACAAGCCGAAGCAGCCATCCTTCTGCTACCAGCAAGTGGCAAGCCCCATTCTGGGGCTGGGCCTCTGGACGCAGGCTTTTCTCGGGGAGACCTAGCTGCAGTTAGCACACAGCAGTGGTGCAAATTAATGTTGAGCTAAGTATAATGGGAAGTATTACACAAGAAAGACAGAACCATCGACCAAATGCAAACAGCAGCTAGGCAACTTTGAGCACAGTTACTTCCTTTGCAGACTCGAATGCAGACTGCGTTCCTAGATTGGCCCGCAGGAATCACTTGAAAAACGTGCTTCACTCTGCTTGGCAACAGCACACAACACCCCGCTTGCAGCCCCAGGAGGGGACCTCCCAGTGCCAAAACCAAGAAGGTACAGAGCACCTCTGTAGCTGTCTCATACCCCTCGGTTCATCAGCCATTTCAGACACAGTGGAACAACTGCTGAAGTCAGACGGCTGCCCGGGAATCAAGGCGACAGCACGAGCCGTTTAAGGGTAGCGCAGCATGCTGAGAAAGAGGTCTGATTCAATGTAATACCTGTACAAGATCCCTCCGTCCGACAGCCATGGCTGAGGCAGCATTCTTCTGGCAAGTCTCCTGGATATTATTCACGTTCAATCTGAAAAGAAGAGGGGCAGATCAGCTTTTTGGTTGGCATAATACTTGTGAAAGCAGGGAGGAACGGGGAGCATGTGGGACTGGCAACAGTGAGTAGCACAGAACTTGCCGATCACTATGAGCCTACGAGCACGACCAGGATCTCATCCTGCTCCCCTCTCTGTTATGCAGGGATCACTGCCATCCTTCTGGCAACTCCCACTATTCATCTTCCCCAACGCGCTGTTTATTGCATCAAGTCCAGCTCCAAACTAGCTTGGTCCTGAGATGCACCACTTCCACAGGGATGTCGGATCCAACTTATGCCAGAACACCACCGAGGCAAGAATCGCTCCTGTCCCCAGGAGCCTTCAGTGATGCGGTCCTGCTCCCATCCAGCCTGTTGATCTGCTCTACTTAACAGGAAGGAATCAGCCTTACCTGCAGACAAGCGAGTTTCTGAGCTGGGTAACACACCCCTTGCAGAGTCTCTGAGTGCCTGACAAGAGGCAGGAGGAGGCTGAGGAAACCCAAGTGGGCTTTCCCATTCGTCATCAGAAAGGTTCTTCAGACACTTGAAATTTTTCACAAGTGAGATGTCCAGAGAAGAAAGATTCTTTTTAATAACGTAGAAAAGAGAGAAGGAAGACTTTCTCCTCACCCCTCTCTCTTAAGAAGGGCAGCCTGCTTCTCCCATGAATGTCCCTGAATTTGTACCACTAACTTCTCTCCCTGGCTGACAAAAGCCTGAGCCTCTAAGAGTTGCAGTGATGATGCTGGAGCACTAGTTCACTCTGTATACAATTACACCATCACAAATTTCTTCCATCACTTTTCAGATTTCTAGGAGACAAGTCTCCTCTCACAGGCAGAATGACAGCATAAAAAAAAGCCGTAAGCAAGAGAGGAAGAAAGTGCAGCAACATTCAAATATTTGAAAGATTCAATGTTCAAATTTTTTTTGAAATTTTTTTGTCTTTTGGCCAAAGACAGCTGCTTTCCTTACTCAGCCAGCCCGTACTCACATGTAGAGCTCTCCCAGCAGCTTGTGCACAGGCAGCAAGCAGGAAATATCTTGTATAATAACTTTCCCAGCAGCTTTGATGGGTCGGTTGTTGGCATCTGTCCCCTCCCGTTTGCTTTTCCACCTCCTTGACTTCTGCAGAACAAATGGCAGCACGTTACTGGGGAGCAGGACAGCAGCCTTCATGGGCCAGGGAACAAAGCACTAGGGTCAGGAATAATGCAAGCAGCACCCAAACCCGCCTTTCAGAAGGCTCTGTGTCACCCTGGAAAACATCCATGACATGCCCAGGAGAACAAGCATCTCCATCTGTAGGAAGTGAAAAGCAGGTCAAGGCAACGAGCACAAGGTCAAACTCACTCAAAAAGTATTTTGTGAGTTCCCCTGTGAAAGCCAATAAGAGAACAAATCAGCATCGGGATGCCAATCAGACCTGGGGAGGTTTGGCAGGATATGGTTCAATTAGCGCTCTCATTAGAGGTCTGGTCTGGGAAGCTTTGCACACAGACCGCCGCTGGCTTCGGCCAACGATCAGCACAGAGACAAGCAGGAGCCAGCTTCTGTTTGCCCTTGGCTTCAGGGCGGGCCAACAGTTCCGGGCTCTCCTTTGGTCTCCTCTGAGAACACCTCTCCTGCTTTATCAAGAGCTTCAAACAAATGGCGGATGATAAAGCAGGGCCCACGTTTTCCTAGCAAGGATCCTCAGCTACCATGCTCACAGCTGACTCAGGACATACAGCCGGGGGGAAGAAGGAAGGAGAGGAATCGACACAAGGCAACAAAACCAGGGAGCCGAGATCCCAAACACTCCCCATAACAGACACAGAGGCCACCTTTGTTCCAAGCTGCGTAACACTGCCTCGGCCACAGGACAGCCTGCGGAGTATTGGGCAGCTCCTTGCTGCAGGAGGGCGGTGAGGAGGGCTGAGGACATGCAGCACAGGCAGGCAAAGGCTGTACGGGACCTCTAGGAGGAAAGTGCTGGCTGCTAGGAGCAGCAGTGGATGCTTCGCAGTGCCGTGAGCTCCCTCAGGGACATGCTCCTATCCAGAAGTGTCCCCACGTCACGCTGAGCTGCAGAGGCTACGCTGAGTGCACCCGGAGCTAACAGTCCCTCTGACCTGCTGTACCAATGGCGCTGCAAGGCGGGCAGAGCTCGCTCAGGCACATCAGTGCTCCTAAAGAGCAGACTAGGCTATGGGAAGGGCAGGACCAGGGCCTTCTTCACTTCTTGCCAGGCCAATGTGCCGAGCAGACCACACCGTGCAGAGCACGCTGCTAGCACATGCCACAGCCGGCTTGTGCTCCCACGCAACAGGTGACCGAGGCCCAAAGGCTCGAGCACAGGCTTGACAGTAAGCGAAGGAGGCAATTCAGTCTTGAAGGAAGTGAAAGTAGGTTTTTCTGCCCTCCTGACAGATCCTCACCAGCTCCCCTGGACTTCCACTGCTCCCCGGAGTAAAGGGGAGCGAGCACACACACTGCCCAGCACCCAGAGATGCCAAACAGAAGCGGGGCTGTCAGCATCCAGCGCTTTGGCAATTGGACAGCTAGAGCCTAATTCTGTCCTCAGCTACAGCCCTTCAAGCTCTAAGCCATCCAAACAACTTGCTTTCAGTGTTTATCTCATCTGTCACTCCAGCTGAGGACTACGCAGTGGAAGATGGCTACAATGTGATCGGACTGGAGATCAACCTCTCTTCAATTCATCAGCTCCCAGCCAAGGCCCTGCCTGGACCAGCTCTGGCTCTCACCACTGGGCACAGCACTTCTGGTAACACCTAAAAACTTCACTACCCTTTCTGTGCTGAAAGATGTCGACTGTATGACAACAAAGTTCTCAAACCACTGTGGTACCCGTCCCTACTTCCTCGTCTAATAGGTGCAGCAAGGAGCTGCCGATGCTGCCAAAACCAACACTGAAGCAAAGCTTGGGAGCCCCAGAGCAAGGACGTGCCATCAGGGCAGGAGCACAGGCAGTACTCATCAAAAGCAGTCCCCTGTGCTGCATCTGAAGGCAGACTTGCAGGCACAGAGCCACGCTCTGCAGGTCTATTTCAGCAGGAAATTTGGAGAGCAGCTTGCCACCTCCTGAGCATCTGCAAGCAGCTGAACACGGCACCCAAACACGGCACCCACAGCTGATGGAGCGTTCCCCCTGCGCTGTTACTGAGAACAGCTCAACTTGCTCCTGCCTCCTGCACGAGCCAGCTGAACAAGCCTCCCAGCAGGTCAACAGGTATTGCAAAGACCAGAAACATGGACAACACATATCACTTTCCACAGGCAATTGTCACTTTTTTTTTTTGAGAATGACAACAAATGAGAATGAGCATGGAAAAGAGATCCCATGAATGGTTTCCACTGCTTGCTGTTAGCATACCACCAGACAAATGAAGACACTAAATGCATCAGAGCCCCATGAAAGCCCGAACTCACAAAATCTTCCTGCTTTTTTCCTCCTAGCTCTACCTGGTTAGTGGCCAACAGGGAAGCCCTAATCCTCTACTGGTGCAGCTCCAGCAGCAGGGTTGGCCCATGGCCACGTGCCCTGCCAGTGCCACTGCTTCCTGCCCCTTGAACTGTGATAAAAGAAAATCATAAAGTCAAGGGTACAGCCACAGTTCTGCAGGTCACACTTTTTCAAAACTCAGGATGGCCTCTGCAGCAAGGGGTTCAAAGGCAAGGAGAGCTCTAGCTTGGGTCTGGCTGGCCAAGGCCAACCACAAGGTTCCTCTCTTCCTTCCACTCCAAGTCTGCTCCGGTGAGAATCTTCCACTGCGGAGTTAGCAAGGCTCACAGGCATTAGGGTGGGACAGGAGACACGTCTCTTCCTAGGGGCTGGAGCACAGGTGACAGAGGGGAGCAGGGAACACAACGGCTGGAGCGGAAGCAAATCAGCATGCACACACCAAGCTAACTACGGGCAAAGACACAGGCCTTCTGCACTGCCCCAGCACTTCTATCTGCAACCCAGAGTCTGGGCCAGGGTGAACTGCGTCTACCCAGCTGCTCCTGAGAGCTTAAGGAAAGGAAGAAAAGAAAGAAAATAGCTGTGGCGATAGCAAATTAAGGCTCACCAGCTCCTCGGAGCACCAGAAGGAAAGAAACCAGAGCATTTAGGACAATCATGGGGTTGGAGGTGACAGCAGGGAACAGCACTGAATGATGACTAAAAAAGCCAGCCTGCACCTGCACTACCATACCCAAGGCTGTAATTTGCTGCAGTCTGAGGTGATAACGATGGCAGTAAATGGGTTACATGTAGAAACAGACAGCCCAAGAATAAGCCACCAACTGCTTCGTAGCAACCACCATCACTGCATACTCAGCAGAAGTAGGTACAAAGTGCTGCATGCCTGCTTGGAAAGGATGCTGGGCTGTGGGGTGTGTGTGCCTTCAGGTCCTGCTGAGGCAGGCAGCACTGGAAGTTAACTCTGTGAAATGCAGAGTGCCTGGTTCACATCGCCATATGCAAAACCTCCCGGCTGGTGTTAGCAGGGCAAAGGGAAAGGTTGCAGACCAAAGGGAAGAGGCTCAATGCCAGAGATTAAGCTGCATTAAGGTATTTACAAAAAAAAGAGTTAAGCAAATTCAAAGCCAGGTTTCAAGCTGCTTCTAAGAATTTATTTTTTTAAATAAAATTTTGAAATTGCTGCCTCCCTGCAGGTTCCTTTATTCCGAACAACTGCCTGCAGATTAACTCCTCGTGCAGCACTGCCTGGATTTTATCTCAAAATAATCCACATTTACAGCTCACAGCATCTCCAGCAGCACCAGGCACTTCCACAAAGAGGTCAAAAATCACCGCCCCGCAGTAGGAGTGATTCTTTTTCTTCCATATGTCTTCACCTTGGGCACCACTGCCCACTTAGGAGAGCAGGATTAGGCTCTTCCAAAGGTTATCCACAAATGCAATCAGCACGTGAAGGCTTGGATTATCCTGCATACCTTAAAAATAAGTACGTTGCACAAAAAGATAACTTTATCACATCACCACTTGCTCTTCCTTCCAAGCCAGTGGTAAGCAAACTCAGCTAAGGTCCTTGGTGAACCACGGTTTATCGCGCCAAAATCTGGCAAGCTCTTGCCTGGTTTTCTCTCTTTTAGTCAATTCCTAATCCAATGTAGAACTTCATTTCTTGCCTCCAGTACTCACATTTCCTTCGCTCTTCAGAAGAAGACTTGGAGTCACGTAAATTTCTTCTGGTTTCTCTCACCTATTATTTGCTGGTATAGACTCAGCGCTGTTGTAATTAGGAAGGCTTGATCCCATTATACCAAGTTAAATTAGGTGTTACGGGACTCTATTTTACTCCCTGCTGTCTTGAAGAGATAGCATGAAGGCAAACACCTGTGAAAAACAGTTGTTCACACAGACCTAAAGAAATCATCTTTAAATTGAACTGGAGTCTTCCAGACTTCCCCTATGCTTGGCAGATGACTGATGAGATAGTAACTGCTGAAATTCACAGTGCAGCTTGAGCAAGGCCGATATTAACAAGACGTTCACATGAATGATGTTCAAGCCTTAGGGACAAGTGGTCTAAAGGAAAATGACTGTCAAAGCAGTCTTGGAAGGGCAGGTGCCAGGAGGAGGGAGCACCAGCCAGTGTTGCACCTCAACCGAATGCAGAGTGGTGCAATTTTAAGTGCTGGAGAAGATCATGAATTAAGGAGAAATCTTAGTTATTGCTCCAGGAAATAAGGCATTTCTGGAGCAATGCACACGCTCGTTTTAATGAGATGACAGATCACTATCAGCAGCTCAACCGGTTTGCTTCTTCCACAGCTCTTAAGCAATGCCATGCCAGCAGCTTGATGCTCTTTAATATTATTTTCCAGCAACTCCTCCCTCTCCAGAAGGGCTTCACCTTTTTCAGAGATGAGGTGTTCTCATGTCAGCCTCATCAGTTGGCTGATGACGCATAATAATAATAATCACTCAACTCCTCTGCAGTGCACTCTTCTCAGTGCATGCTTCTTAGAGGTTGATCCTTTCTTAAACTTCAAATTACCCCTTGGCATCCTTTCCTGACTGCAAGGCCAGGTACCATAGGCATGTTATATATAAGGCGGTGTTTGTACCCTTTGAGTTCGTGTCTGCTCCTGCCCACTTACTCATGCACTTACTGAAGCCCTAGGCCCTGTGTGGAGCGCAGGTCCCCCACCACTGTGCAGGTTACTCAAAGGCAGGCAGGTGGCATTTTATTCTTGGGCCCTTGAGCAGAAGACAGGGTTGTGTCAAGGACAGTATTAGCACAGCGCACAGTACCGGGAAGTCGTTAACTGCTTGTATGGACCAACGTCGCCGGGCAGAGCGAGGAGACATCTGCATGTGAAAACGTTATACCCAGGAAAAGGGAAGAAAGACACCAAGAAAATTAAAGACAAAGGTAAATAAACCGAAATGAAAAGTGCTCCGAACCAGCAGAGTAAAAGATACTGTTCCCCATGGTTCTGTTACACAATGGCAGTTGCAAAACAAGATCTCCACTTTCATCCATGCACAGTTGTGCTGTACGTTACCTACAGACCGGGCAAAGTGTGGGCTGCTCTACGGAAGGACTGCAGCGACCTCAAATCTGAGCAGTCTTCCAATGGAATCGTACTGCTGCAACAAGCACCGAGCTGCAGTGACATGACCTTGTTCATACTGTGCATTGACAGCAGAAGAGAGAACAACCCCACGGTGCCCCACATGACAGGCTCCTGCTCTAACCAGTTTTCCTCCCTCTTAGATAAAGAAGGAGGTGGCTCAGTGCTGCCTCAGCTGCATTTAACATCTTTAACACAGCTGTCTGGCACAGAAATCTGCAGCAAGCTCTATAAAAAAAACTCCTGTTTACTCAGACGTCCCTTTAACATCCAGCATCCTCCAGGACTTCTTCCACTGGAACCTGCTGCAATCATTCACTTTCATTTCAAAAGCAATAAAAGGCAAATGTCAGGATATTAAAGGGATGCAGAGACCCTGCTGCCTGGCAGGGCAACGTGGAAATTGCCATTATGGGCTGAGGAATTCATTCAGGTTGAGCGAGCAATCAAGATCACTGATTGACTATGCAGAACAGCTCCAAAGAAGGCTTTCATTATGAACCTGCAGACATTTCATTAAGTACTCAACGCAGTATTGTAACAATAAACTGAATCTCTCCAAGCACATTATTCTGCACTCAACTGGAAAAAAATATTTCTGTCATACCTCTGTGAGAGTCAGCACAATAAAAAGGGGAAGAAGAGGATTATTTGTGTTGTGTGCAAGGTACTTCACATTTATTTTCAGCTGCTAACAGGCAGTCAGCATCACCAGGCAGGCCCAGGCCTCTGCCTTCTCTTGCAGCTCACCACTGGGAGAAGCCTGCAGCCAGGGCACTGCTGATGGACTGCTGCATTATGATTATTTTTATTTTTTGGAGGAGTGTGCATGTGCAAATAAAAAGTGAGAAAGATATGTGCGTATATAAATACACGTCTTTAAAGGAGCTCAGCACCAGGTGTAGCTGGGCTATGGTTTACTAAGGAGATCTCTGCTGTGCTCAGCATCTCCTTATGGGAACATGACACATTCCCCACCTAGCAACGCACAAATTCCATTTAGTTGTTAAAGGTAGCAACACTAGTGCATTGCTACATGGGATTTAAGTTTAAATACCTGGTTATCTCTGAGAAATTCACTTTTGAGGCTGAAGTTACAGAACTTCTGATTTGGTTTGCCACCAAATTTCAGTTTTTTATTTAATGGAAATAAAAAATTCAACCTTCAGTGCGAGGAGCTAACGAGATTCAGACCCTGGGGTTTTTATGCCTTAAAATCCTCACAGTTAAACATCAAAAATATCTAGCACTGATCTACAAAGGCTGGCACATCAACTCCTGAACAGCCAGAAAGCCTTTGCTGAAAGGAGATGGAGGCTTTTTAGAACTATTTCATTTGCAGAACATTTGTGCTAACTCCCTTCTAAGGCCCTCACACTTCTTCCAACCCAGGGTGTGAGGACAGAGCTTGGCATGGGGCTGGAGAACAGGCATTTGCCTGGGTTTCAGGGGACATGCCTAGACACACACTTTGTTCTCTAGATTTTTTCCCCACCCTGACAAAAATCTTGTCACCATTGCCACACGGACTGGGGAGACGGGTCACATGAAATTGCACCAAGCTGCTTCCACATTATTTTTAGCCTTGTCTGTCATCTTAGAGAGCTGTGTGTCAGAGATGAGCACACTGCAGAGGACAGAGGTAGCTCTTTAAATAAACTCTCTTGCACAGACCAGGATAGGCTGTAACTCCTGTATCAGGCAGCATCATTTTATCTTCTCATCAAAAGAAGTTTGTGTGGGGGAAAAAAATAACAGAATGTGGACCCCAAGAGTCTTCTGGGGTCTGTATGGAATCAAAACCTGCAGCGGGGACAGAAGCTCTCCCCATGGCTGGCAGGTGTAACCACTAACTGGCATCACGTAAGCAGGACACAGTCCCAGAAGGGTTGGCTGTCATGTTCAGGACTGCTGGAAAAATCAGGACTTCTTCCAGCACCAAGAAAGGATGAGAGCTCAAAGCTCTGATTCTTCCTCTGCTCCTGGGACAGGAGCTCCCACACTCCAGTGCAGCAGTGTGCTGTGGAGCACCCGGCTTTCTCTGGGTACCTGGAAGCTCTCCCTTGCTGCAGCAGAAGTGTGCCCACAAAACAATGACAAAGTGCCTGAATGCCCTGAATTCTCAGGCTCTCAGCAGAAGCTTACCATATTTTTGCAAGCCACACCACTCGCTGCTGAAGCGCAGGGAGCTTGTTTCAGAGCACGCTGCATGGCTGATTACTCCCACAGCATCTGCTCATCTGCCCGATGTGCTCATGGCACATCAGGCCATCTAACTTCAGAACTACCCTACAGTTACCAGCTGGTCTTCTGCACCCCATGTACCCTGGAAGGAAACAATCCCACTCTTCCCCAAAGCCTTGCTTGTGAACAGTAGTAACAACAAGACCTATGTCTAAAACAGAGGTACACGTATTGGAAGATCTTTGGAGAGTCATGAAGGGACGTTTTTTGTTTAAAACTGTCCAAAGGGGCACATATCCCTGAAAGAGACACCTGTAACAGAAATAACTCAAATATACCCCAAGGCCCAGGAGAGATTGTCAGTAAGCTTCGCAAATCCCCAGCCCTTTGCAGCTATACAAATCAGGGGTGCAGAGAAAAGCAGAATGGCCTAAAAAGTACTTTGATGGAGACTAAAGCTTCTCAAGCGTGAGATTTTAACCCCATGTAATGCAAAGGGAGACAGTGTAATGTACTGAAGGAAGCTGTAACGGTCAGTCTTGAGCGATATCAAAACAAGCAAGTCAAATGCTAGAGAGGATCAGCAAAGAAGTTACTAACACTAGATAAATCCATGCAACATTTTTACAGAGCTGTCTGTAAAAGATGCCTTCCTAAGAGGAACGTGAAGCTTCCGTTACCAGCACTGCTTACAGCCATAAAAAAAGAATACAAGTCAAAAGCTGAAGTATTAGGAAAGGCTTTTTGGCATGGTACTTACCCTCTCTTTGTAGTAGAAGGAGCTAATGGAGACCTGCTCCTTCTCACTGCGTGTAGGACTCCCGCTGTACAAACGCAGATTGCCTGGAGTCTCTGTACGGATCTTCATCGGAGTAATGAGGCCACTATGGTATGCTGATAAAGCTGACAGGGACCTAGGAACAAGAGAACACACTTTCAGGAGCTTACATTGACCAAAACGCCTTGAAGGCTCAGACCAACAAGTCCTCTAACCTAAGCTGTGATTAGTGTTTTAGGTATGTTGAGAGAAGGGGTCTCTGATGAGGGCTGGGACCTATGGGACCAGGCGTCGTGATGTGGGCACAGCTAACACAGTACTTCCTGAGGGTCAATAGCTCCAGCACTGGGGTCTGCCTTCCTGCCCATGTGGCACTGTAACATCTTAAAAGCGACGCAGGGTACTCACCGGGGTGTGGGCTCTGTTGGGGACACTGCACGGTGCATGGTCATGGGTCTCGTGAAATACACCAGGTACCCTGCAGAGACAGGACACAGAATAAAGATTCTGCCACAAGGAACA
Organism: Numida meleagris; assembly: GCF_002078875.1. NCBI lineage: Eukaryota > Metazoa > Chordata > Aves > Galliformes > Numididae > Numida > Numida meleagris. The sequence continues at coordinate 1,910,135 of NC_034418.1, forward strand.
GACTGCCCAGGGGTGGCACTAAGGGGCTGGAGGCCCACCCATTACCCTGAATGCTTCTAAATCCAGATTTCTCAACTCAAATCCACCTCTTTCAAATGCTTTAAAGAGCAGTTTTGTTGAGGGACTACCTTAGAAGCACCAACACAAGTGGCTCACAGGTGTTGGAGAAAAGGCAGTAGAAGGAGCTAACACATGTACTTCTGTGCTTTACCTCTTCAACAGGACTGTCAAGCATTCTGATACGCCAGATGCAAGTGAGGTGATTAACAGCTATGCAAAGAAACCACAAGAGGTGGTAAATCTCTTCAAAAGGACAACCCGAGCCATCTAACACTACCTTCAAAGTCCTCTTACAAGCTTTACCCCATTTGTTAGCATTTCAAGTGTCCTCAGCCACTCACTCTGGTGCAAGAGTTTTAAAACTGATCAGGTTTCACTCAGCCTATTTAATGCAGTATTATTATTTTACTTATGCTAGGAATTCAGTGAAACCTGTATGAAATGAAGCTTTCAAAACATGCTCAAACTAAGATGCAGGTAGATCCAGAGGATCTGTGTGAATCTGAGACAGCTCAGTGAAACTTAACAGCTCTTACTCAGATCTTAACTCTCCTGGAAGCCTGGACATGACTGTACCCCATCTCCCAATTCAGGAAAGTTTCCCAATAACATTGGAAAAGCTATTTTGGATAAAGGAAAGGGTACAGAGTGAGAGAAAAGTGGTTAGTAACAAGAACGGCCTTTAACAAGGGGTAAAACCCCTTCTGTAACCCAAAGTTACAGAAATTTTGTGAAGACCCGAGAGCCAGACTACATCCAGCAGCTTGATGTGGGTAGGAGGGAACTATGGAAGGATAAAAGCTATTCCCCATCTTTTGGAAAAAGAAGAGACGTGTCAGTGCCTTGGCATGCCTCGTGCCAACGGCCATCTCTTCAATTAGTCCTGGATTTCCAGATCTGTAACCTAAAATCCCACATGCAATACCAATGGCAAGCTGTTGCTAACTAGGCCCATTATCTGTAAATCTATCACAACATATCTGCATTAAAAGTATTTAATACTCCTTGCATGGCAGCAACCAAAGCCTTGACTTGTTCAGAGGCACTTGTTCCCCAAGACGTTAAAATCACCCTTTTCCTGATGGCTGTCATTGTATCAGTGATGGGGCTAACCTGCACCACAGAACCGGGCTCCAGAGGTCCGTGGAAATGGGATGTTAGAGTCCTGGTAGGAGCCATAGGCATTGGAGACCCGGGCAAAGGTGGGCAAGGGGGTTGTTACGGAGTTGGACAGAGCGTAGGGGTTGCTGGACGTGCTGTCCTCTTGGTTCTGAAACAGAAGTTAACCAAGATCATGTTCCTGCTGCCACAGGGAGGAAACCCAGCTGAAGCACTGGGAATCCTTGTACCAAGCAGCCTCGCACAGGTGTCTCTCCTTCGAGACAAAGCAGATCAAGAACAGAGCACAGCTACCACTCTGGCTCCGAAAGCATTTGCAAGCATGCACACCTTTGAGCCAAGTGCTCCTCTGCACTGCTGTTTGTCTGGAGAGCTCTTTCCCACCACAGCTGTGTTGAAATGCAGAGCTCAACTAGGGTGGAAACAGTGCTCTCAAGGGAAAACTACATAGAAAATCTGACCTTCAGATATGACTCCCAACAACAAAACACAAAGCCGAGAAAAACACAGTACCTCAAAGATGCAGGTAAGACAAAGTCTCCTTAAAAATGACTATCTTGACACCCCACACAATTGTGGGGGTGTCAAATGCAAGTTGGGCATCTTGAAGTGAGGAAGGCAGGTGGTGTCAGCCTGGAATGAAAGTCTGGGAGACCTCAGGTCTGCCCAGAGAAATGTTGGCAGAAATTTGCATTCAAGTGGAAAAGATACAGCTCGGGTCTAAAGGAATTCTTTAAAAGCACAGCATCTGGCTCAATTTTCCATACAGTGGTGAAAGCTCTCACAGCAGTACTGCTGAAACCAAACAGAAATAAGCTTCCAATGTGGAACAAAAAATTATTACTTTTTTTAAATTAAACAAAAAACCACCACCAACAAAAAAAGATCCCTTATTTGTGATGAATAAACAAAACCTCTTGAAAAAGAAACCTGAGGAGACTCATCTTTTTCTGAATGCTAAAAAAAACACACTCCAGTACACCACACCCACACACAGACCTATTACCTGACACTGGGATGCTGAGTAGATATCACAGATCTCTCAGCTAAGGGCAGAGCAGGACTTGCATTTATTTGCAGTATCAACCCTACATAACCTTAGCACGAGGCTTTAGAAAAAACAGACTTTCACAGCTTTGTTCAAAGGAAGAAAACAAAGGCCCTATGGTTGGCAGGATCTTTGAATAGAACTGAGAAGGTAAAGACATCTGCCACTGCCTTTCAGACAAGAAAGGATCCATCAGCTCCCTGAAACCTCTCATTTTCTTCTACAGCTGATAACCATGTTGTGCCAGTTGGTGAGATCTGCTTGGAGCTGGGAAGCTACCTAGCACCACTGTGATGCTGCAACCAACAGTAACTTCCACTAACCTGATTATCAGTGAGTATCTCCACAACAGCAAACCTTCAGGGCCTGATTTTCGGAAACATCATCCACTCAGTTTTCTTCAACATTAACCACAAGAACTTACACAAAGCTATCAGCCAGTCACAGGGGTCTATTTACATGCCTAATGAGGCCAGACTCTCAGCGCAGAGTCAGAAGCGTGGGATGTGGGAGAAGACAACAAAGTAGGGCAGAAAGCCCATGCAATTCTCCATACCACGACAGACTCCAGCCAGGAGACAAGCTGACGCAGGCAGGGCTCCAGGCAGCTCTGGTTCCGCTTCACTTTCTGCAGAGAAGTGTCTTTCAGTATCTGGAATACATGCAAGATGCAGCTTGAGTCATGGTTACATCTGCACCTTCCCACATCCTTTTTCGTCTGCAGAGCAGCAAAGTTGCCAGCCTCATGAGATTACAGGACCAGAGACATCCCAGAACACCCACTGGAGCCACACTTAGACACTGATGTGTGGTTTGCTTCAAGGAAAGCATGACTGACCTTTGATGAGAGCACTGAGGGTTCACCTAGCTTCAGCACACTCTGATCCAGGATTTGGGCTTCTGTATTACTGTAGCTCATACATTCCACACCAGTTTGTGGCAAACTGGATCCAGCTCTTTCAAGAAGGAACCCAGACAGACTCATCTGCCTGATGGACAAGCTTAGGCCTAAGCCTGAGCCGACTTTGCTCCAAGGTAGCCACTGCAGCCCTAAACATAACACTCTCAGACTTGGGAGAACCAAACTATCGAAGACTGAGATACTCGTACACTTTGAAATCCCTGGTTCTTGCTTCTTCTCCTTAAAGAGCAACTTCTCACCATTCCTTTGGATTCAAACACAAACCATTTCTGCAGCAGTCAAATAAAAAAAAAGAACCTCACCTCTCCAAGGAAGACACAAAGTATCTGTGATCCTCTCCTCTGCTTTGAGCAGAACACAACAAAATGCAAGGACAGCGAGTCCAAAGCCAGCAACGCTCTCTGTCACTACCTCTATCTGCTTCACATTAGGAAATTGCCTAGCACTTCATCCTTTCTTTGTGGTCCAAAGGTAAAATAAGCCTGCTTTCCTAGTGCTCTTACAGGAGTGGCAAGGGAGAGTAGCCCTTGCTGCTGGAGAAGGGATTTCAGCAGCAATAGGACTTCCTACCCCAGTTGGTCAAACACTTGGCCTGAAATTAGAGGGATCTGTGCAAAAAGTTTAAAACAGTTCCTGGAGGTGAGCAAGAAGCAACGTGCCAGCTCAGAAATACCATCCTTCTCCAACCGGATACTTTGCTGGTCATTTTGTCCATTATGGGGCTTGGGGCAACTGTTCTAGAAGGATGTTAGGGATCCTCAGGCAATACACATCACAGTGACACCAAGTTGCAGAGAAAAACACGTGTTCAAAAAGCATCAGTGAGGAAAAGTACTGGGCTGCAAGGCCAACAAATACCTCATCCTACAGGCTCCAAAATACATTAGTTCAAATGGCAGTCTGAGGTATATCTTCAGCAAGGTCTGACTGTCAGAAGTCCAGACACCAGGTGTCGAGCATGCGTCTAGCTGTAGGACCACATACCTTCAGCAGCTTGGCCTTCATGGAAGCAGTGATGGAAGTCGGGTTGATGAACTGGAAGGATGGTGCAGCATTATTGGGATATTGGACAGGGAACATCACCAGCATCCTGACTCTGTGGTTGCCACAGTGCACTGACACTGTGCAGCTACGATTCACCGCATCCATCTGCGTGAGGAAAAGCAACTGCTTTGCATTCAGATCTCCAAGGACCTTTAAACTTGCAGTGGCTTCAATTCATGCTGAGGGGCTGATTCCCCTGCACACCCATAAGATGAAGTTGTGCTGTTGTCAAGGGCAATGAACACAGTGACAGCAAAAAAAACAGGGAACAGCTTTCACCAGCAGACTGCCAGTCCAGCAGCATCTGGAGACTCCTGCCAGCCCAGGCTGCAGCAGGAGTCAGGCTGCTCCCAACAGCTGCCGCACCCCACACCCCTGCCCTCGGCCACGGAGCACTTCAGGTCTGGTGCAGTAGTAACAGGCACCAAATACCATATAGGACTCTCAGGAAGGTATCTGAGGATGTGAAACCACAGTGGTAGGGAAGGATGTCAGGCAGCAGCCCCAAGCCTGCCATTCCAGCACTGCCCTGGGCCTCCAGTCAGTCTCTATGCACAGAAGAGGCTCTGCTGTGCAAGGGAGGTGCCAAAACTGAGGGCCAGAGTGTGGGACAGTGAAGGCTGATCTGACTGAGTTCAGAACCAGTTGAAATGAGATCAGCTGCACGTACTGGAACAAGCCACTTTGCAGTTTTGGCAGAAGAAAAAAACACTCCAGCCTCCTTGGGGCCAGTGCCAGCATGGTTACTATGCTGAAATACCTCCCTCACTCCCAGTGTTTGAGATTATCCTCTTTTCTACTACCCATGGCCAAAAGGATCTCTACAGCTCAAAATAAACCTTGCTTACAGGCAGCAGTCACTGCAGCAGGAGAGTTCCCTTCAGAAGGCTCTGACGAGCCAGCTCGCCCATATCCCCTTCTAGCAAAGTAGTGAAAGGAAACTACCTCCACGTTGACATTTCTGATCTGCACGTTGATCAGTGAGAACTCCTGCTGCAGCGTTTGAGGCAGCCCCAGTTGGTCTGTTTTCTTTCCCACCAGAAGGTCATTCAGGAAGTCTTCTTTTAAGGCTGACAGAAAAGATGCGGTACAGGCAGAGGCAAGTTAGAGCAGACCTTTGGCATGCAATGCCAAAAGGCAGCCAAGAAAACAGGCTGTTTTTTGATATATGAAAGCATGAGTTCTACCTGGCAGAGCCCTGTAAGCTGGAGTCTAAGCTGTCATTTAGAGGAAGACTTCAGAGCCTTGTTCATAAAACAAACAAACAATCTGTCTGCACACTGGTTTCCCAAGAAGGTTACAGAAGCCATCTGTACTCTATGAAGCCCTAAATGGTCTGGTCTCTACTCAGTTGAGACACCACCTCCTCCCTGCACAGCACTGCCAGACACGAACAGATGAACTGGAGCCTCTTGGTCCAGCAGGAAAGAACTACTGCCAAAGCAGTCTCCAGGAGGAGCTCTGGTCTTTGGGATTCACACTCCACCGCTCTTGGCTTTCAGGGAATGCGTCCAAAGGAATTGGATGAATAAGGCTTTGGGAGGCAGGAGAGGGTATTTCTGGCCTTAGGAGAGGTTTAATTAATTTACAGCAGCAGTGCCCATTTAATGTTGTAAAGCATTCTAGTGAACAGTCCTTAATGGCTCATTTAAGTGCCGGATCTAGCTGTCCTCTACCACTGTCAGTATTTTTCAGAAGGACAATAGCCTCTCAAACAAAGAATATATTGAAAAAGCTGGGCAAGTGCTGCTGGGCACAAGGAATTATGGTTAAGATAGCCAATCTGACTGAGTTTCAGAAGAATTGGTCACTGCCTGCTGTGTCTGGCTGGCTCTTGCCTTGACCCCTACATGCCTCCATTAGGACAGGTGAAGCTCCCGTTGAAGGGGGTTTTGCTGTGGCAACCCTTCCAAAGAAGGCCAAACGTGTCCTTGGAAACATCATCAAAAGATACAAGGGATGTCCCATTTACTCAGCTGTCATTCTCACCTTGATCTCACACAGACTATTCTTAGTGAGAAAACAGAAAACAAGAAATGCAAAAAGCTACCCTTTTACAGGGGTTTGCCTGAAAGTCACTGTCTTTGCTGCTGGGACAAATATATCTGGCTTTACTGCTGCCCAGCTGGTTGCTGAATTTGGATAGGTAGGATGCTTAGCTAACCATTCCTGTTTGTGATTTTATTATAGTGCTTATATATACTTCGCAATAGGGAGTTGAAAAAGGATTAAAGATCAGTGGCTCTCAGGGAAGATAATTATTTCTAGCTCAAAGACACCACCACAGCTTAACTAAAAAGCCATCTCCGAGGTTCCAAAAAATGGGCACTGTCTTCCCTTAGTCTTCTCCCCCTCCTCCTTTTCAATTAGTTTCTAATCTCCAAAAGCCCACATATCTGTCCAGATTCCTAACGATCCTTTATAGGCAACAGCCAGCGAGGAGAGCTGTACACTGAAGACACAGCTGGTGTGCTTTCCGATTTATCTGCAGAGCACTGTTCTCTTCAAAGATCCCCCAAAGTGCTTTACTAATCTAACATGGAGACTTTGCAGTGGAAATTAAGCCACCTCCAGGGTGGCTTACATCAACAGTCCACAATTGCTTGTGGACTACAAAGAACTGAAATTCCTACCTAGAGACTTACTTGTGCACTGATCATGAAATCATACCATTTGCAGCAAAATCTACTCTGCCACAGAAAAGTCATTTTAATTCCCTTTGCAACAAAGGAAACCTCACTGGGCCTGAACCAAAACCAGACCTATACAGAAGCCACACCATGGATGCGGCCTTGTCAGGGACAGTGAAAGACCCTCTCCACTGGAGCGATCAGGTAGTCAGAATGACAACCCTTCTCTTAATACTCCCAGCTGGAGCAAGAGAGGCTATGCTTCCTCATACAGGATTGCTCACGGTGAGCACAGATAGCCAGAACATCTGCTATCATTTTATAAAATCCTCAGGTAGACAGGAGTGCTGGCAACCTTTAGAAACTTGTTCTGCGACCATACAGGAAGGCTACAGAGGAACTTCACTAGGCAGAAAACTTCTAGTGTCAGGAAGAGCTCCCCTAAGGGACCTCACGGTTGCCTCTGTGATTCAGAGAACAGTTATTAGACCATTCCCTCACCTTCTCTTCAGCTTGCTGGTAACCCAAAAGGAGAATTAAATTGCTTTCCTGTAAACCTGCCACATGGAGATCCACTGTAACACCCTGCTTCAGTATAGAAAGGAACTGTGAATTTAAACCCAAGCTGACACAGACATGGGAGCACCCAATTCTTCTTCCTCTTCTTCCTTTAGATATAGAAACCTCTTTAGATGGCTTTTTCCATGTGCACATCACCACCTTGGGTCTCAGCTGCTGCAGCCTCTTCTGTTTTATTCTAATCTCTTCAAACACTATTACCCTGAATGTTTAACCTGGCCAGAGCCTTAACCACACAAGCCTTGCTCCACATGCCTGCCTCTGTTTGCTTTCTCTTCCATAAAGTCAAATCAATGCTCACTGCGAAGCTCTATCCAGCTGTCTGGTACTCATGGGGTAGAGCTAACAGCCCTCTCCCTCTGCTCTGCTAGCCTTCAATCACCTCTCCCCAGCACGTGAAAAAAAAAAAAGAAAAAACAAGCAGCTCTCTCCATACTACTTTGGTAGATGGGAGAAGACACTGCAAATATGTCAGCGTCCTTCTTAGATCCGTTCACATCCTGACTGTGGCAGAAGGATTTAGATACTAGGCTAGCAGTTTGTGTCACTGCACTTTATCCATGAACCTCCCTTTCCCATGGATCTCATTCGTCTCTCAGCTTAAACTGAAATGCATTCTTAAGAACCAGAAGTGATTTTCTGATTACCTTATTTTTGGCGGGAAGCCACAAAGATGACCTAAAGGCAATGCTATTAAATGCTACTAGTGACAAGGAAGAGATTTATTTTACAACTAGAATGACATCACTGTGCTGGAGGAGAAAAGATTTGGTAGGACAATCCTGAGAAAGCCCTCATGTTCTCTCTCCGTTCGGACTGGAATCTGTTAATCTTTGAAACAACACCAGTTTCTGCTCTACCTATAGTGTTATTTTCGTAGGCCATGATGCATCTTCTTCCCAATACAAAGAGAGCTGGTGTTTGAGTTCCCCAACTCATCACTTGCCTCACCTTCCTCATCCCCGTGCCCAGAGTTATGTTGGGGCTCAGAGTCCTGGGGTTGAAGGGTCTTGTCCGGCTCAGGCAGAAGAGAAATCCCATCGATGAGGTCATCAACTCCATCCAGGATATCATTAGCACACAGCTGAAAAGAACAAGCACACCAACATGCCGCACAACAGAAAACAAAGAAAAGCCAACACTAAACAACTAATTTCTGGATTTGCAAGGTGAGTCTGCGCACTCTACAGTCACAAACCTTGGCATTATTTCTTTGACAAGATAGGCTGTTTTTCCTCTTTCCAGCATTCTCCCTGTTGTCACTTCTGAGTGCCTTGCTTGCTTATGGAGTCACTTAATTGACATAACCAGCCTAAGTAACAGAGGTTTTACTTTAAACTAAAACCGATATGCCTTTAACACTTTTAATTAATGTGTGTGTGTGTGCATGTCAAAAGTCAATTTTTAGATCATATGTGACAGCAGCATGCTTTCTGCTTTTGATATTCACACTTCTGAAGAATTAGGAGGCCCAGGTAAATACTATAAGCCCTAGTGCTTTACATTCTGTCCCAAAAAGAGACCATGAAAACTTAAAACATAAGTTTGGCACAAGAAAACAGGAGATGAAGAGAAGAAACACAGGGAGAAGAAAGGATAAGGTTATAACATAGCAAATTACAGTACTGGTCACCAGCAACATGCCATCGTGTGTAGCTTTATAAAGACCAAGAACAAGAGGGGAGCAGGAACCAGCAGAGGATGAGTGAAGTCTTTGATACAGACAAACAATTGGTTTAAAGGCAGGACAGAAATAAACTATTCACAGCTATATCATGTAGGCATAAAGGGTCACTTTTCACAGAGAAGGTTTGTTACAGACCTGCAGGACTCCTGCAGGATCTGTGCTGGGACACATGCTTCTCAACATATTCATAAAAAACCTAGAATAGGAGGTGAATAGCGACATGACCAGGTTTGCTGATGCCACCAGGTTATTCGGGGTAGTAACATAGTGGCTGACTACCAACAGTCAAAGAAGGACCTGACAGGAAAGATGAACTTTGGTTCAAATAAATATAAAGCAATGCATATAGGCAAAAAATGACAAGTTCAAGCTGACTGATGGAGCAAGACATACAGATCAGAATAAGCTGATGTTTTCATGCAATTACACCCAACATTTTAAAAGCAAACTGAATACTGGGAAATCTTTGCTAAGAACAACATTCTGATCCCCATCCCAAAAAGTAGCAGAGCTGAAAAAGGGTCACGAAACGCAAAAGGATGATCAAAATTCTCACATGGGAGATGAAGGACATCAGGATGTTTTGACTAGGCAAAGAAGGCAGCTGAGACCTACAGGCAACAGGTCTATATGACAAATCTACAGACAAGTTCGTGTAAGACTGATTGCTCATTTCATCTTCAATGTTAAGAGCAAGTACGTACCAGAAAAAAACTAGCAGGTAGCAAAATTAACAAATGAAAGGAGCTGTCTTCCCATACAACATGCTGAAAAGCCATGAAACTCCTTGTTCACAGCACGTTTAGGACGACATATGTACACGAGTCCAGGAAGACAGAACAAATCTATGGAAGTGAAGCCCATCAAGCTCTACCAAATACAAAGATGGCAGGCTTGGTAGGCGTCTAAGCTGTAAACTACAGGAGAACGGGAGGGCATTTGAGAGAAATGTCACTCGATACTTGCTTCATTCTTACCCTCTTCCAAGACATCCACAGCTGAAGATGAGACAAATAGGGCAATATGGGCCATCCTGGCTGTATGAACCCTCTGCTCTGACCCAGCAGAGCTGTCCTAGCTTGCTTTAGTATTTTGTAATTGCGGCCAGACAGCAAAACACCAGAATTCCTCCTGCCTGCACCTGGCCAAGAGTCAGTGGCAACATGAGAGGAAGCAGAGGGTGTGATTCCTGCATTTACCTGATACCTAGAATGCCAAGAATAGTCTGGCAGCCACAGAGGTGGCATCTTCAGAGGCAATCGGGCAGTGACTGATCTCTGCCTTCCCCAAAGCCTTGTATGCTTACTGCTACATGATAAAGTGGCTTTGCAAAGGCACAGAGAGGCCTCAGCACAGGCCTCCCTGGGGACGTTTCTCATCACATCTGGGCTGGAGCTGAAGGGGGAAGTGAAGTGGCAGCTTGCTGCTCTGTGTCTGCAGCTGTAGGATGTTAGAAGAGTGACTGGGAGTGCAAGGAAAGGGAGGTGAGTCCAGCCTGTAAGAAAACTGCCTATGGTTTTAGAGTGTTTACATACCCTCTGCAGCTGAGAGTCAATCCGCCACATCCGCAGAGTCTGATCACGGGACCATGTAACCAGCTGGTAGTCTTTAGAACCTAAAAAAGACAGAAACTTATAGACTCAACTGAAAACTGAGACCATATCTCAGTGCTGCTTTTAGTGTAAACAGAAGCAAGCAACCCAGCAGGGAGGTCATATGGATAAGGCACTACACTGAAAGGAAGAACTTCGGAATCCCATCCTGCTTTGATTTGACCTAGGCCATTATCCCTCCCCCTGCACCGTGGTTACCATGCCTCTAAACAGGGTATAATTTACAGACAAAAGCCACAAAATAAATATAACAAATGTGATACAAGTTTTCAAACTAGGAGTGAACAAGATTGCCTGTAACATTTATTTAAGCAGAAGAAGTGATGCAGTTGAGAAATTGATTTATTTTTACATTACTGTAAAGTTGGAACAGGTGATGAACTAAAAGACATTTTAAGATGCAGACGCTTAAAAACATTTCTGAGCTGCAGTAGCTGGCCCAAGGCATCCCTCTGCTTCTGAAAGAGTTGGTTGAAGCCAAGACACGATCAGGCTGTAAACAAATACATCTAGACACATACTATCTAGCAGCAGATAAAAGTACCAGGAGCTATTTATGTCCATGTTTAGGCCTTGTAATACAGTTTTTATTTCCCTTGTTAAACAGCTGCTGTTGCTTAAGAATTCGCTGCTGCACAACTGCTTCTTACACCCCTTTGCTGAGGCACAGTGGCTGTCTAAATTCAGCACTGCAGATTTTGTGCTAGGAGATTTGCACTATCTTGAGGTATCTTGGCTGTCTTTGCATTGAAGTGGACTGGGAATGCTTCTGTGATTAATGTTGCTTGAGAAAAGCATGACTTCCAGCATTGGTATGCATATATGAGTTCAACTGAGACAGCACAATTGTGGTTCAGGTCTGCTCGAACATTTACACACAAGCTTTCTTAGACTGCACCTCCAGACCCTAACACAGTTCTATATGCTCACCTCTTTTTCAAAGAAAAGCAAGAAATAGAGAAGGTGACTTAACTGAATTGTCCCAGCAACTAGTGGCAGAATTGGATCAGAATTCAGATCTCCTAAATACCAGTCCAATGCTCTGTCAACTTCACCACCAGTACCTGGCAGGTGCACAGGCTCCAAGGTCAGAGATTACAGTACTGAACGTCCCTGAGAAGGAGAGCAGGAGTCCCACAACATCCCTGAGAACCCGTGCAGGGCTCCCATTCACTTACAGACAGCTATGCAGTGCAGAGATGAAACTGACTCCCAGCTCAACTGTGAGCCAGTAATGCCTCCAATCTGGAGTTTCCCACCAGCTCTGCATGCTTTTACACTGCAAAGCAGTATCATCAAAGCCAGGCATGCTCATTCTGTCGATGGCAGCTGAAGTTCTGGAAACAAAGCTGCGCTCTGTGTCATTATCCAACCTCTAATACGGAATTTCCTATATTTAGCTGCCTACACTGGAAAATGCAGTCAGGATTGAACTCTGTCAGCATCCTCCCCATCCCACGCTCTCCCTCCCCTGCCTTTGCCAGCATATGGATAAGGAGGGAACATTGGTTCTGTGGTGTGCAATATGCTAGAGGCTGTGATCCAGGCAGCAGTGTGAGGGGTTAACTGGTTAGCCTGCAGCTCTGAGCAGGGGGAGGGTGCCTGCACTCATACACCCATCTAATAGTTTGTACAATTTATTCTGAAAGATACATTTAAAAATAGACTCACAGGGGAGAGGAAGCAATTAGAGTCACCGCTGACCCACTCAGCATTTGCTGAATTTGCTTTGCTAGCATGGAAACAACAGGGCAATGCTTCTGAGGCCACTTCGATAAAACAAGTGGAAAACAGCTGTAGCTTGGGGGGAACAGCAGGAGGCAGGGGCAGGAAAGCAAGCTGGAGCTGCTCCAAGGAAAGGTAAGAGTCAGAGGGTGACAGCACAAGCATCGCCAGGAGCCATGGAAAGCTGATGGCAGCAGTGCAGGAGAGAGAACACTTCCAGCCCTGAACTCACCTTCTTTCTGTTTCCTCCACTGAAACTCCAGCACCACATCATCATGTCCCACAAAAGTATGGACAGGTGTGTTCAAGTCAAAGACGTTCCAGAGAAGTAGGCTGTTCTCTCGTCGGAGCTGGGGGACCATCACTGTCACCAGCCCATTGCTGAAAGGCTTAAGAGAGAAACACCCTTTTGGTTAACCTTGGGGAGGTACGCTTCCCTGCTGTTACCATCTCTGTAATTCTCTCCGACTGCCATCCATAAGAACATGTTGGTTTTAAATTAGCTCAGTACTAAGCAGAAGCAGGCCTTAAAGCACAAATGAGAAGGCAACTGCTGTGTAAAACTGGCATCTTAAGAGGGAAAAGATGTAATATGCTTAGAGAGATTCACTGCAGCTCACTTCGGACTAGCCACTTCTTTCTGCTTCTCCCTCACTTATCAGCTGTGAGGCTCGAGTGATTTCAGCGTTGACTTTTCACATGGGATCCTTACTGCAATTTGCCAAGCATTGTAAGAATTGCTTCCTTGGGACTGAGCCGTGGCAGATACCCACAGCTGTGATGCTCAGAGGAACACTACAACCCCATCTTACAGCCCCACAAGGGGATGCAGAAAGGGGATCAAAGCCTCAAGAGACAGCACTGACTTCAAGACATATTCGGATGTCCAGGGAACAGAACAGGTATGACTAATGTTAAGAGCCTTAGCTTCACATAGCCATGCATTTGCTCTGTAAAAAGGCACTTCTTGGATCTGACATGCTATAAGAACCCAGTGTGCCACAACTGGAGATTCCGGGAGCACAGGAAGCCCTCAGAGAGGGCAGAAGTCTGTGCTACATGTACCAGTGCTGGACTTGAGTGAAGAAATAGAACAGCGGTAGCAGCAGCTGCTTTCCAAGCCTCCTGCTCCCAGAGCCGACCACTCACACCTGAGTTTTATCCCCAGCAGGATGCCAAAGACTGGGATCTCACACTGGCAGCAATTTCTTCTCCTGAGTGCCCCCATTGCAGACATGGCTTTTGTAGGGCTTGTAATCACCATAAGGGACTTTAAAATCAACTCAACATCAAGTAGAAATGTTGAGAAGCACTGCAGCAGTTCTTTATTTAACATGCCTTCACGAATTTGCTCTCACAGCATAAGCGGGGCTGGTGGGTGTTTCTCACTCACCGTGTATCTTGCCTTCCAGACAGGAACCTGGCAGGGAAGGATATTGAGGTATTTCCGAGGCTGACGGTAATCCCAGAACTTCAAAAAACAAACAAATAAACAAACCAAACAACAAAAACATCAACCAAAAGACAAGCAAAGGCACAAGTCAGCTGGCCATACTTTTAAGCCACAGCTTTCCATGTTGCTTGTAGATATAACAGTGAGAAATGTGCCAGGGTGTGCACAGCATCATTAGTAACCCTGTTCATTAACAACAGAGATGGCCCCGAAGGATGAATACCAAGCGATCAGCATCTGGCAGCAGCTCTTCGACAACGAGTGACTTGGGGTAAAGTCCACAGTGATCACAGCTTGAGTAATTAGAGCATGGAGACAGGCAGCCTGCTTGGGCTTCCAGAGCCACGAGGTACCTTGCAGGTCTGGACTAACCAATGTGCCAGTCCAGATTGGAGGCAGGCCCACCTTGCTGTTACTGCTAATTCTGTAATGAAGAACCTAACCTTTTGCTTTGGTAGAATGCACACCAATTGTATTCACCTCAAAGCTTAGCTAAACGCAAATAAATTCCATTTGGCTGACATACCAAGCACACTGCTCCTTCATAGCAACGCTTTCAGACATACTGGTAAACCAATTTGACATGAATATGGGAACCCCAGAGACTGGAGCATGTCTCCCACCAAGCTGCTGTAATCAGCTTGAGACTGACAACTCCACATTTTGGGAAGGAGGCACTGCTGGCAAGCAACAGGCAGAGGCAGCTGTTTTCAGCTTCTAGTCACTGCATCTGTGTTAACTATGGCAAGCACACATGCACCTATCCTGCAATCACTTCTTTATGTCTACTCTGTAAGCACACCCCTGGTTCAATACAAACAGGCTGCCAGAAAACAGAATAAGGATCCAGGATCCACATCTTGCCAATGGCAAGCACTGCCCAACACATCAACAGAAGGGAATCTGCTCCACTACCCTGATATCTCCCAGGCAAAAGTCCCAGAAACAACACTTACCCTGACAGAGTTGTCCTGGCTGGAAGTGGCCAGCGTGTACTCATTGTCAGGATGCCAATCCAGACCATGGATTTTAGAGAGATGAGCTGCTAAGTATTCTACTGCAGTGCTGGGTTTCTGGAAGGAGAGACATTTTCCTTCTCAGCACAGGACTTCTGAAATTTGGTCTAGCTCTTTATACATCAAAGAAACACTTGAACAAGGGCAAGAGGTAGAACACCCTCCTGCCAGGGGAAGGTATTGGCTCAGTAAAATAGCAGAAGGAAAGGGGCTGTGAAAGGTGTGGTAAATTCCACAGTAACCAAGCGCAGTCTTGCACCACACTTTATGCTCAGTAAAACAGTTAAGTACTCTGAGACCAGCAGCAAAGTGTAAATGGGCATAAATAATGATCAGAGGGAAGGAACACCTCTCCTACCAAAGAAAGGTTGAAGAATCCGGGCTTGCTCAGTATGGAGAAGGTTCCAGGGAGCCTTCATTGCAGCCTTCCAGTACTTAATGGGAACTTTAAGCAGGAGGGAAAACAACTTTTTACATGGGAAGATAGTGATGGGAATAGAGGGAATTTTTTAAACCCAAAGAGGGAAGATTTAGGTCAGATGTTAGGAAGAAATTCCTTGCCCACAGGCAAAGACTGACACTGTGAGACGCTGACACAGGCTGCCCAGAGGAGCTGTGGATGTTTCATCCCTGAAGGCCAAGTTGGATGGGACCCTGAGCCTTGATCTGGTGGGTGCTAATCTGCCCACAGCAGGCAGTTGGAAGTGGATGAGCTTTAAAGTCCCTTCAACCCAAACCATTCTAAGACTCCACGATAATTTCTGGGGAAGGATGTTATCAACATGTTCTCTTCTGTCTCCTGGGTTCAAGACTCTCTTGTTTAAATCACTCCACAAAAGAGACTGCAGATAAAGCAGTAATTTTTCCCCAGTATTTATCTGTGACAAGAGGGAAGACTGCATCTGGGAGGGGGGAAATTTGCACAGGCACTTCAAGAGATCCTCAACTCACCCTTTTGTCCCATATTCGGACATCCCCATCGTGGCTTGTTGCTAAACAGTTGGCATTCTTCTTGTTCCATTTGACCTGGGAGGCTCCAGCTGCAGCACAAACAAAGCAGGTCAAAATGAGCAACTAAAAAGTGGCACAGCACACTCCTGACCCGTTCTTAGAGCTGCTCCTAGGACAAGAAAAGCAGTTGACAGGAAAGGTACCCCAGAAGCCAGCATGAAGGCTAGCATGAAAACGACGAACTCCTGATTTCTCATCTTTGTGTTTGTGCCCTGAAGACATTGAAGCAAGTGTGTTCCAACTGCATGCTTGTTGTACCACGGGCTGCACTGGATTAAGATATTCATGCCCATTAGCTCATATGGAGCAACTTCTTCCAGATGAGAACTGCACATTCATTAATCCTCTCCCCAGATCCTTCCACTTTCATTTAAGCTACCTCCCAGTTCTCAGAGACAGATTCATCTGACTCCCCAACACCCTCTGTACTAACAGATGCCATACATGGCATTAGTGATACTGATCTATTATTAAAGTAGAGTTGTGGGAGAAGACTGTAGTGCAGGTGGACCACGTGTCTGGCCACACTGGGTAGATCAGAAGGTCAACCTAAGAAACTGCCAAAATACACCACAAATCAAGGACATGACAATATGGTAAAGAAACTGTGAGATGGTCCAGGTACCATGAGGGACTCAGTCAAGGGCCTAAATAAGATGCTGGCTGGAAGTTTCCAATACTAAACTTTAGTCAACGTGGATTGTTCAGACATCGTAAGAAAAATACATGTTCTATTCATCCTTATTCTGCCAATATTTTCTAAATATTTTAAGCCATCAGAAAGTTGAGGTCAATGAGAAATCTGAACGGATCTCACGGCCTGCTGCTATGCCTTCACAACCTACCTCCTGCTGCACAGCGAGCAGATTCATCCTGTCAGTCTGACAAAGAGCTAGTCCAGGGGTAAAGAACTGCCAAGAAGCTGCCATCTGATTGAGTTGATCCACTCACTGAAGGGCACACAAATGTCTGGACTAGCACTAAAGAAAATCAGGCATGGGAGGAAGGAGACTCTGGGGAGCTGAGTACTGGTCTGGCTCAGCCAACCTATGAAACCTCACCCAGGGCACCAGAACAGAGTGCTGCACATCTCTGATTCAGTACAATTTTTGCTGCTTCTCTCCAATTCAGAAAGGTTTCTGCACTGCTGTGGCCGAGAGGTTTACCAGCTGTGAGGGATGGGGGAATCGCTGCAGATGCGCAGCCAAAGGAGATCTAAGCAGTAGAACACGAGATGCATGTTATGAGGACCACTGCAGCACCTGCAACAGTAGTTCATTAAAAGGATATGTTTTGCTTGTCATCCAAACCTTGCTCTGTACCAACAGGCTGCTGGTCAGGACAGACACACAGCACTTGCCAGCAGGGACCATCACAGGTGACGAGACTGGGCACTGCCAACAACCATGACAGCTGCCTTTCCAGAACAACTACTGCTCACAGAAAGCATCTTCACATTATCACAGCAGCTCCCAGCACACTGAATGTGCTCCAGGGAAGCACCTAGCTAGGAGGCAGGCTGGACAGTTGGCAGCATTCAATACCACTGCCTGGAGTGTCGTTCAGGTTTTCATTTGATTCAGTCGAACATGAAAGGAAAGGAGAAATTGCAGACAAGCAACACACAGAAGACAAGTGGTATAGTTAAGCAGGGTAGAAGCTGTTCATGTTTAGAAGGTACACATGCTGTTTGACTGCCCTGCTGAAGGTTCCGCACACTTAATTTCATCAGTCTTCTCACTCCACCTTTTAAACAACCCCAGTGAGTTCATTTTTCCTTCTGCTTCCACGCCATGAATCCCACAACTCCAGCTGGCTAGCAGGCAAAGGAATGCAGAAACTCCTTTCACTCACCCCTAAAAATCAGCAGCACAAGGAAACTTCTGCACTTCACCCTTATTTCACATCCCTTCTGCATTCTGCTCCTCTAACAGGAGTTGTGAACTGAAGCCTCTCAGGCTGCTCCTACATAGGACAATCACACACGGTGGCACTTCTGTATTCCACTATGTTCAGCCTCAGAGCATGGAAAAAGGGAGGAATAATAGCAGAGGCACACAGCACTGAATTTTGGTATTAAACATGCCTTCATCACGCATACAAAGCATACTTACCCACTGCAGAGAGCGAGACTGTAGGCTTCCTGGTGTCTCTGAAATACAACACAAATAATCTGAGTACCCATGGCACAGCCCAGCAAGTCCAGCCTCCCCAGTGAGCTCCTCACTGTTCCAGGACTAATTTTATTGTTGTTTCTTGGGAGTTAATGCACCTTCTGCTAACTTAAAATGGTCAATCTAGGAGTGAGAGATGCCACATTAAATGAAATAAACAAAGAGGTAACCTGCTGAAGGACAACACCCATCACTGCCACGAACCACAGCAGCAAGGTTAGGCCCTAGGATGGAGATATAGGGGACGTGAAGGAAGAGAAACACAGGTTCAGGGTGGCATGCTGCAACTGGGCAGGCAAAGGGAACACTGGGCTCACTGAAGTGTTGCTGTAGGAGGCAACAAAACAGTCTTTCCCAGAAAGACTAAAAGGAACAAGTAGAGCTGTTGAAAAACTCAACACAAGCCACTGCTGTGTTTGTCAGGCCTTAGCACACCTTGATTCAAGGCAGATGGAGCAGGGACTTCAGAGCAAAGGCTTCATGTCCACAATACAATAACAAAATTAATAGGAAATAAAGCCAGCTGCACAGACTCCACAGATCAATTTCTGCAGTGGTATAAGTCACTGTGGCACCACAACAACTTGCAGCAGCTAGGACATGAATATAAGCAATAATTCAACTCTTGACATTGCTCATCAGGAAGTTACCTGCCCTTTCATGAAAAATATCACTGGAAACAAAGAATACCCCCTTCAGCTTGTTAGGTTTGCTGAAAAGAAGAATGTTTTCTGGAATTAAGTGCAGCTCTCCCACTAAGAATTTCTGTCTAATCCAAAAGTCTATTTGCATGAAATATTAAGTGGGGAACTTCCAGCTACCCTTACTGCAGGGTTACCTCCCTAGGGCTTCATAAGCGACAGCTGCTTCACCAGGATGTTCCTTTGCTGGAGTCCAGCAGCCCTTGGATCTCACTGCCCCAGGAGGCTGAGGCATTATTAGCACACGTGGGATGCAGAGGCTAGTCAGAAATCATCTGAGCAGGCATTTTTGGACAACTGATACAAGCAAAGACAAAATGCTGGAAGGGCACTACAGAGTTAAATCAGGGTTTCTGATACAGCCTTCAGAGACCTCTTTCTTTTTTCCGCTTGATATTAAGATAGTATCACAGGAAAAACACAACTACCAGTTATCGTCTTGCTCTGTCTTTTAATTACACATTAATAATATATTGCCATTCTCAAGCACCATTTAACCAAGGATGTAAGTACTTTATAGGAGCTAAGCAAGCCTCAGGATACCCTGGTGCAGTGGGGTTATGTAATTATCCTTCTATTATAACTGTACAAGGGAGGCAGAGGGGAACAAAGTGACTTGCCAGGGGTCATAAAGTGCTGCAGCACAGCCAGCAAGGCAATCCAGGAGTCCCAGTGCCAGCTCCTTGTTTCTCAGGTGTAGAATGTGAGGTTTTAACATTGGTGGGTTTGGACCAATCCGTTACTGTGAAATTACTCATGATAGAAAGCACCAGGAATACAAAGAAGTCACAAACCAGAAAAGGCTCCTGACTACTGCTCACACCACTGAGGGAGAGTCAGCCACAGTCACTGCATTTAGAGGAAAACGACTTTAGAATAATGAAATGATGCTCATTCACCCAGCTAAAGGGAAAAAAAAAATTTGAGGAAAATGCCTGGGTTCCAGGAAAAGCTTCCAAGGAAAGATCTGAAGTAGTTAGGGAGAGAAGCCAGCTGGTATTACTGCCAATCAGGAGGATGCCTGTTGCTTAACCATACCTATCTGCTTCCCTTCCTCGACTCTGAGCTGGCCTTAAAGCAGGGAAACAGAAGCCGTTCTTTGAGACTATGGGAAGTAGATGTAGACCCTGCAAGCACAGCAAAAAGCAGTGCCCCTCAGCACGTGCAAGCTGCTAATTATGGAAATGAGTCAAACGATTTCCCTGCAGTGCAGAAGTATCCTGATTCTTACTTGATGTCCCAGATGTAGATGTATGTGTCAACAGAACTGGTGACCAGCAGGTCTGGTTCAAACACTGACCAGTCCAAGTCACTGCAAATACAAAGACATAGTAGGTCAACAGAGAAAAGCATTGTTAGCACCTATGTCCAAGCTCCCAGTACATTTATTTGGCAAATTCACAGCTACTCCATGACCTCTACTCAAACTTTTCAAGTAAAAAGCAAGATCTTAATCATTTCTCTAGGTAAATTCCAAGAAGCACTGAAATGCTTCTAAGTAAATTCCAGTGAAACATCCTCCTAGCCCTGAACTTTATAGCTATCCCATGTGTTCTCTTTCCTCCACAGCAAAAGGCACACCATCTCAGTGAGTTCCCAGTTATCACACATGCTTGGCATCAACCCTTTGTTCTGTAATGCCTCCCTCTTGGGCTCACCAGCTGCACTTGGGATACAAGCAGCTTCCAGGCAGCCCAAACAACTGCCATTTTAATTTGCTGCCATTACTTCCCACAGTCAGGAGCTGGAGTAAGACAATGCTAGTAAAGTGCACCTTTAGAACTAAAGGCAGAGATCTCCCATGCACCACTAACCTGCTGTGAACTTCATCTTTGGGACTGTTTGCTTTAATTCACCTGCTACCACATAGAAATATGGCTGGGATTCAATTTAATAAGCATGCTGCTATGTGTTTCCCCGATGATGGTTGTTGTTCATTACAAGGACAGTAGCCTAAGGCAATGACACTGGAGCCATCAAAGTCTAAGCTGATATACTGGGGAGAGCCACTTCACATCTGACATCTTCTCCAAATGGTAAAGTAAGATGGAGGGACAGTGAACAACAAGAAGCTCAGAATAGAGCCTGAGTAGAGCCAGGACAGAACCATTCATCTGCTATGAAACAACCCACTGTTTTCTACCCAGTAATTCACAGCACCAGTTGTTCCTCACCTGATCACACGCGTGTGTCCTTGCAATGACGTGCAAACCTCCCCATTACCTTCCTTCCACTTATACAGGTCAACTCGCTGGTTGCTCTGAAATATAAAGGAAGTGAGACTGTGCCAGGCAAACAAGGCAGGACAGGAATCCACATGTCATGACCAGGTTCCCTACCCTTTGAATACCCTGTTAGCAATCGGTCCCCACTGTGAACAACAAAGCCCTTGCTTGACCAAAAGCAGGAGAACAAAGATGAACTTAGCAGCCGCAAGGCCTCTCAAAAGCCTACACTTTCATTACACCCACTTGAAATTGGAGATAAACAAGAACAGGAGAAAAATCACATTGCAAAACAATTCCATAAACTGATGTTCTCAGAACTTTTACTTCTAAACAACAAGCTGTAACTGTGGGCAACAGGCAGGCAAATTTTCTCTGCAGGAATAGCCTGGCAGCCTGTTCACATACACAACCAGTTTTCAGCAAGGGGGATGATGGATCACCACCGGCCCTCCTCAGCTCTCCCTCGATTCCCTTCTGCAATAATCAGGGCCGCTGCCAAATGAGAACAGCACAGTCTAATGGTTTCAGGGTCACCTCCTCAAGGGTACTTCCATTTTGCCAGTTCAGGAAAAACTAAAAGATTTAAGTGCTTATCACTAACTGTAAACCACAGGAGCAAACCAAATGAATCAATGACAACGTTATTTAGGGTTTCTTCATTCATTCCAGGAATAAATCCTCCCAGCCACACAGTTACTTGAAACTAGCCATTGTAGTTTAAGTTCACGTTCTGCTCCACTCAAAATTCACTTCAGCCCAGGCCAACTCTCATCCTTCTGGGACAGAAATTGCCTTTTTGGGTGCACACATAGTACCAAGGTCTTGAGCCATGACTGGAAATTCACAAACAAAAGCAGAAACAGAATCATAGAACATCTCCAGTTGGAAAGCACCCATAAGGACCATCGAGTTCAACTCCTAACTCCACACAGAACCAAACAACAGGACTTTAAAATTTGATCTGCATTAGTCCCTTGTTTTCAAGTGTACAGGCAAGCAGAGGTAAAGATAATAGGGAACAGACAAATTTTACATTTTGTGGCTTTTTTTTCCTACCCCAAAGCTGCTTCTTAAGAATTTGAACTTGCAGATGGAAAAAACACTCCAGCCTTCCCTTAAATGGGAGGTCTCCTCCCAGCTCAGCAATAATATAACTGCATTTCTCTAATAGCTCACAGCAGGGCTGCAGAAGAGCTTGGGGCAAGGAAAACTGCTTGCATGTTTCTCATTGAAAGAAGGATTGAAGGGGGTAGAGTGAAATTACCCAGTGGAATTTGTCCAGGACTCCAGAGCTGATGCTACAAGATAAGAATGTCCAGAAGTTTCACAGGCTCCTAGTGGAACATCTCATGTAGAAAGTACTGCCTATAGCACCAGGCATGGCAGGATGACAGCTCCTTCCACCAGCAGCACTTTATAAAAGCGCTTTCAAAAAGGTGCTTCTCGTGATAACAATCAGCATACACTTCCAACAATTTCATCACCCTCCTGTTCAAGCACTTGTGACCACACAAAAGGAGTAACAAGGATCTAGAATGGAAAACAATAGCATTTCTGAAACAACGGCTTAGGAGTCCCCAGAAATGAGCCAGAGGGCAGACAGAGCCAAGAACAGCAAGAGGACCTGCTTCGGTTCTTCTGGAAATAAGCCAGAGAATGAGAAGCCCTTATCCAAGCACAAGGACAGGCTTCCACTCTGACTGCACCACTTCCAATTAATAGCACTGCAAACAGAGCAGCTTTTTTTAAGCAGGAGGGAAGCCTTTTGCACTCCCTTTCCATCCACAGCAATGCAGAGGTACACAATGTGGTACACCTGTGGTGGCTCCATATGACAACCTCAGCAGAGGGCTCTTGGAGAACTGATGGCCAGAAACAGCATACTGCACCTCCACAGAGCTGAATCCAAGCTAACTTAGCCTTCCCTGTATAACTTTACTCCCATAGGTACAGCCCAACGTAAACACATCCACACTGCCTCCAGAACTGAACTGGAACACAGACCTGATACCTTCCACTTCTAAACAAGGCAGGCTAAATTCTAGTCCTGGAACAGGGCCAGACTACATCAGCACCAAAAAACTAGCTAACTGTGAGATGGGTAAGGAAGTGATTCTGATCCAAAATGAGAAAGCTGTCTGATGCTGTCTTGGGGATTTGCTACCCGATGTGCATCTGTTCCCATCTCCAGGAAGGCCCAGCTAAGACTGGAGATGACCAGTCACTGAATATTGCCTTCACTGTGTGTTTGAAAAGAAGCTTTCCTCCTCTACTCACAACCTGCACAGAGCACTCCTTATTTGGCTTTGCTTTTCATAGGCCGTATCCAGAAGTGGCACCAAAGGACACCATCTGGCAAGGTTTATTAGCCCTCCACTTAGAAGATGACAGCTGCTGAAGGCACCTGAAAGATGTCAGTCATTTACCAGAGCTGAGAGGAGAAAGACTGGGGGCCGGGGAATGTCAGAGGGCAAACCAATAAAGGCTGCTAACTGGCAACACTGGTCCACTTTAAAGATCATCTTTAATTTCAATAATAGCTAGTCCCAGAAAGAAAAGGAACAAAAATCATCTTCAACTAAGAGTTTTCACGAAATAATAGGAGAAACCTCCCCACCTTACTTATTTCAGGACTCATCTACAAAAGCAGAAGCAACCCAGCAAACATACCTCACCATGACAATAGTCTGCATCCAGTTACTACCTGTAGCTATCAGCCCCAGTGCTGCAGCAAAGGCTGCTGCTGGCAGCTGAGCATGCTGTGCAAACAAGCTACACAGCACCACAGACAGAGATCAGAGCTAAGAACTGCACTCAAGTCTCAGATGGCCATTAGATCAGCGCTGTTTAAACATGGCTTGCACTAGTGCTTCTTCACACCAGCTGATTTACTTCTCCACACATTTAATAAAAAGTCCTCACTGACCCAGTCCCTGCCTTACAAGGTCAGATTGTTACAGTGGTGAGCCGGTATTGACTTGTGCTATTTACAGTCTGCCTGGTGCACCACATCCCAGGAAGGTAGGGAGGCGAAAACAAAACAGCACAGAGCAAGAAATTCAATAAGTGCACAAATCTCATAATAGAATGGAGGTTAGAAACAGAACAACCCCTCCCCCTTCCTTCCTTCCTTCCTTCCAGAAAAGGACTATTCGGATGCCTGATTTATCTGGCAAGGTGCTTTATAAAAGACAAGGAAGCAAAACTAGATTCAGCGCTTACTGACCAATCACTGAGAACCAGCGAGCCAAGTACCTCACCTCACTGGCAGTAAATCAGAATTAGGCCTTCATCTTGCTATGTGACTTGCAGAGGCATGCCGACATCAGCTCCACAAAGCCTTCCAAGTGTGCAGAATTCCACCCATAAAAAAACTGGGGAAGAGTATGAGCCCTACTGCTTTTAAATGAGTGAACTCACCGAAGCTGCAAAGTAGTACGCGCAGCTGTCGTGCGGGTTCCACTGCACCGCCCCGATGTCCCACTTGCTCTGTCGGGAGATCTTTCGATGGCCCTCGTTCGGTGCATCCAGATTGACTATGTAGAGGAAGCGGCGGCTGCGAGGCACAGACACAAAGAGGTTGCATCGCACACGGCTGATTTCAAAACTCAAAGCTCACATGGAGCTTACAACCAAGCAGAGGAGCACCAAGGGAAGAGTTTCACATGAATGCACCTCCCTGATAATGCTACTTTTGATAGCAATTCCAAAAAAGACGTTTAGAAAAAATAAAGTGAAAACACTGAAATTAGGCAGAATCTGCAGATGCAATGGGCAGCTCAGTCTACAGAAAGCAGGACACAAAAGCAAGCACTGGGAAATGCTGCAAAGACATACAGATACACTTTGTTGGACTGGTGCCGCAGCAGAGAGGATGTGGCCAAGGGTGGGAGTGCAGAGCACTGGCTTCACAGGAGCCAGCTTCACCCTGTAGAGGCTGATCCGAGCAAGAGTCGACAGGCCCTGACAAACATGGCTGAGAGTGTTCACACCACAATGTCTGGGGGCTTGGTTCTGCAAGCAGTACAAGCACAACTGCACAGAGCCAGCTCAGCTGCAGCAGTGTATGAATGTGGGTGGACACAGCACTGCACTGATCTGGTTATATTATTGACCTGAGCTAACTCTACATGCAGAAGAGAGGTGTCTGCGTGCTGCTGAACCCGAGCTCTATTTCCTGCTGGATGTGGCCAACTCCCCATAAGCTAGGCAAGGTAATCCCTCCACAGTGTGATTCATTTCTCAAACAAGATAAAGTTCCCAGAAATAACTGTGAGCTCGCTGAACTCTAATGGAAGGCCAGTACCAAAACGTATGGAACCATATCTAATTAACCACATCAGCATCACGTGGTGAGCACACAGCTGCTCTGAGCACTGAATTCTCCCAAGAGAAAGTACACACAGAACACCTCTGTTGCCTTTCCAGGACTAAGTCCCCAGGGCAGGGCTCCCTGCTCTGAAGAGTGAAGATGCTGAGGGCTCTGAGGCTCCTATGCAACTTTAGAAGAAAGGAGACAAATCCTGAACAACTACTGGAGAATTTTGAAAAGCAGCTGAATCTGACAACGAATAGCAGACAGACTGCCCTCAGCTCACTGCTGGCCCAAATAAACTTGAAACTGGGTGGGTGTAAGGAAGAGATATCAAGTTAGACCCAAACCAGCTGCTCAGCTGCTGCTCCTGTGCGTGCATAGCTGCTGGACGAAGGGACAGGGCTCTGCACGGCGTGGAGCTTCTGTTGGCAGAGCCACGCACATTCTCAGCAGCAAGCCACAACCAATGCAAAGCAAGCACAGTCCCCTGGTGTCCCCCTCATATCCCACTGCACATCCTACAGCTGATTTATCAAAGGTAGAGAGACATAAGGCAGAGAGACTAGCATGCACAGGAATACATTACTGTCAGATCAGCTCTGCTAATACCTCATGGATGGAGGTGACAACGGTGAATTATGTAAAAGGAAATGGGAAAGCAGAGGATAGAAAATAAGCCTGAGAAAACCAAGGCAGGAGGTGTCTGGCTCTTCATGAGCATCACCCTACACTGAATCTGTAAAGTAACTGGTCAGTGACAGAGAGGAGCTTGGCTCCTCTCACCAAGCACACCACAGGAGTCTTTGGGGCAAATTTCATCTTAAGCAAATGACAATCTGTATTTCAAGCACAACCCAAACAGCGCTTTCTGATGCTCCACCTCCCATAAGCAGATTTGGGAAAGCATACATCAATAAAGCCATAGCAGCATTTTATTTTGCTGTTGTTACCGGCTTTAAACTCTGCATCCCACTGGAAACGTTCCCCAGAATCCTCTTTGTGAAACCTTGAGCAGAACTCAGCTGCACCTTTCCAAAACAATTCATCAGCCCTTCAGCTGAGGTCAGCCTGAAGGTTGCTGATTTGGCTTGTGGAAGTGACTGTCATACATTTCTAATGGGGATTGTCACACTCACCCTGAGAGTACTGCATGCTGTCCCAGGCAGTCCACTGACATAGCAGTTGCCTGTTAAAGACAAACAGAGAACAAGATTAAATTATACCCGTCAGGTCGGCTTCTTAGTCAAACACACAGCTCTGGGGAGGAGCTCGGGAAAACCTGCAAGCTTATCTTCAAGGCATAAACTGCTCTAAGAGTCAAAACTGATCTCTCTCAGGGACAGCAGAAGTAACATCCCTTAAAGGATCACGGATGGGTGACAGGATGCAGCAGTCGACTCCGGGATGCAGAACAGCACAGAGAAAATATTCTTTTTTAGAGTAAATTGAAGACAAGATGTGGCAAACACTATTTCAAGCACTTGCTTTGTTCTCTCTGCTCTGGCGATCACTGCTGCTGCCTTTCAATCAGCAATCTCTCATAATCCTTATTAATCAACCTCTGCTCCTGCTCAGGGGCTTTTTCAGCCACTCTCCTGTTGCAGGGCCAGATTTAATTACATACGTACAGAGAGATAAAAGTGCAGCCATTTGTGTATGGCTGGTCTCCAAACAAGGGATGGCTGAGAGGCATCAGAATTTACCCCTTGTGTAGGAGGCTAAGAGAGAACTTAACTACCATAAGGAAAAACAAAAAACAGAAAACCAATCGCCACAAAAAAACTGTTTGAACACCATCACCCTCTCTCTGTTCAGAATGGAATTGGATGATGGATGATGATCTCGTTTACTTGCCAGGAGAATAAAGGAAAATTTGACTTTAAAAGCTGAGCAGTTCGTCCCATAAACATAGATATGTCTTCAAAGCAGATTTAAGCGTTCACAGCGCAAAAACAGAACATGCCCCACATTCTTCAAACTCACTGCTGTCATCTTCAAAGCTAACTCTGAAGGCTGAGCATGTCTCTGATGCTGTTGGCAGCTCCGCCAAGTACGCTGAGCACGGATTCAACAAGACTTTGGGATGTCCCTCAGCTGCTACTTACAAGCAGCACTAAAATCAAACAACATGACAATCCCATTCCATTTCAATCACAGCTGCCAGAAGAATAACCATCGTAAAAACCTGTTTTTTCAACCATTCTGCAAACTGCCTGCCCAGCGCAGGAGGAAGGCTGCATCACCTGCTTGCAAGCGCCCCAGCAGCACCATGGGGTTGTTCTTCACTGGAGATCAAAGGACCACAAAGAGAAGAGCTATCACCCCACCAGGCAAATCTTCACTACCTCTGCTGCTGCAGGATCCACATGCTTCCACCGCTTCTTCCTAGGTAGCAAACCTAGTTTTCCAGCGAGGTTTTCTCATCCTAAAACATCCTAAAAGACTTTAAATAAGCAGCCAGCTTCTAAGTCTCTAAATGGTAACAAGATAATTCCAGCTTCCTAGATCTTCCATCACCTTGCAAAAAAACGGTGTGGGTTATTAAATTTATTTTAAAAAAATCAAGCAGGAGAAGGAAGTTTTCCCAGATGATGCATATTTCTCTTGCGATGAATTAGAATGAGGATCACTGAAAACATTACTGGAACCAGAGCTTTCTCATGTGATGAAGTGCTCGTCAGCCAACATATTTCATACAGATTTGGCCATCTTTCCCCAAAATTGAATAACACCAGTCAATTTAAAGTGATTGATCACTTCATATACAAGTTTATTTCTCTAGTGTTGGCACCATAATCTCATAAATCCTTATAAACTGTTTTTAATAATGGACATTGGTAAACTGTTTTTCCAGGATCCGAACATCATAAGATGTAATGACTAATTAGAATGAACCTTCCTGTGTCAGGTTGCTACTACAAGGGTCACAAATAAAGTCATTTTATGGCAAGACCTTCCCTACAATATTACAGTCCCTTACCTAGGCAACAGGGAAAAAAAAAACAAGCAGCTGTCAGGTGCATTTTATGTGCTTTGCATATTGACACATAAGTCTTCACAGCACAACTTTCCAGAAGGGGGAAGCTGAAACGGAACAAACCAACCTGAAACTGTTGCTTTATCCTAAAACAACAATTGGACTAGCTAGAACTGTAGTTTATAATACCAATTTTCTGAATAAGCTCATCTGAAAACCACCTCTGAGTCCACAGCCCAAGCAGTATCTCAGAATTTCAAAGCTGACTGGGGCATTGGACCCGATTCCTGCTAGGCAGGCCAAGGAAAACACGTTTTCATACCTGACCTCACATAAATTTTGAATCTAGCCTTGTTATCCCTCTTCACCTGAAATACAACAGACAGACCAGATTTGCCAAGACTTTCAAGAGCTGCAAATTCTCAGCAAGACAAACTCACTGCCTGTGCAGCTCACTTCACTTCTCACAGTGAGTTGCCACGAGTGGTTTGCAGCTGGATGTGGTAAGCACAGACAGCCTGAGGGTCACATCTCAGAAAAGCATCGACTTCCGCCTTGGTTGGTTTGTATAGAAAGATGTCACCCATAGCCAATACTGGCCCCAAGCTACTCTACCATTTTCAACTCAAAGTGTTGCTTGTTGGGTGCTGTAGATTTCACACAACACTCTGGCATGGAAAATAAAGGTCACTGCAGTTCTTACAGACATGTCACATCTTTGACTCTTTGAAGTGATGTCAGTTTTGGGGTAGGGAAGTTGGAGACAGCACGGCCACCAGGCAGAGCTCAAGATCCGTACAGGAGATAACAGCTGAGGTGTTTCAATTTCTCAAGCTCAGGTTTCCTATCTGCAGGCTCCTGAAAAAAAAAAACCTCAAACCCAAATACGTAAATAAGTTCATCCTGAAACCAGCAGCCAAGCGGCCCTGGACACTGCAGCTCTCTGGTTTCACACGAGAGCACAGGCGAGTCAGAAAGATCACACCAGAGTAAACCGAAGCGACCAAAATACCAGCAGTTAACCTCCCTGCTGAGGTATGCACCAGCACCACAGCAAAACTGCAGTCAACTGCAGCAGAGGATTCAAACACCTGTTCTTCCCCCCTCCACTCCCACATGCAAGTCATTATGAATAAGCGATCAAATCATGAGGCACATATCTCCTGAGCCAGATGCAATTTGAATCTGTGATCTGGGAGTAAGTACCTTCATATCTCAGCTTCCTGAGAACAAATCCTCACCAACGGACAGGACTGCTTTACACATTTCAACCAGTAGGAAAGCAAAACCAACATGAAGCTTTTCAGTGCAGAGCTGACAAGCTCTGTTGGCTTACAGAGGGTAGGCTGGGTACAACATGCAGGATTTAGGGGCCTGGCTGGGAACACATTACTGGCACCGATCTAGGACACGAGAATGAACAGAAGATGACTGCAGACCTATTTTTTATTTTCTGGGTTTCCTGGGCTCACCCACCAGACTCAGCTCTGTGAGAGAAATGGCAATGCCATGGCAAAATGCTTTTCCTCTGAACAGCCTGAAGGGAGCTCTGCTGCAACCTGCAACAAAGCAAGGGCTGACCCCTCTGCTATTAAAACCCTAACCTGCTATTCCTGCTGATCACCCAACAACTCTATTGCAGCCAGCAAAGGAGCTGTGATGGTCTCAGAGGAGAAATTTAGCGATGAGTACGGAAAGTGGGAACGTCTCCTATTAGGCCTGCCAACAGAACTGGAAAAATGGACCCTTTTAGAACCAAGATTGGAAATAAAGCACCTCATGAATTAACCTGTTTCCCCATGAACTGAATCAACGACAAAAACACCCAAAACCCCGTAAGAACGTTCACTATTTCTGCACCCCGGGTCAGAGCCCTGCACCCCAGCCCCTGTGTTCTCGGAGTGGGAAACAGCGACTAGGCCCAAACCGAGCCTCCTCAGCAACCCCGCGCCCACAGCCCTTCAGCCCGGCCCCAGCCCCACAGCCGCCAGGCGCAGACCCCACGGGACGGCCCTGAGGCTCGGCGGGGCGGGAGCTCGCGCTGCTCCTCAGGGGCCCGACCTGGGCGTCGCGGAATTCCACCACCACATTCTCGCTGCTCCAGCGCGCCGCCATCTTAGGCCGCCCCAGCAACGCCCCGACGCCGGCCTCGGCGGGGCGGGAAAGGAGGTCTATGGGATGCGCATGCGCGCGGTGCGCAGCCGCCTCGCGCACAGGCCGCTGGGATTTGTAGTCTTTTACCGCCTCTCTTCTCGCGCAGCCCCCGGCCTGGCGCCCCGGGGAGGCGGGGGGTGCTCCGCGCGTAGGCCGCAGCGCGCAGCAGGGCCCGCTCGGGGGTGTGTGCGAGGCCGGCGGGGCGCGGAGCCGCGCCGCCTGAAGCGGCTGGGCCTTCTCGCTGCGCGAGTAGAGGCAAAGGCCGTGCGGGGCCTCGCGGCCCCATGAGGGATCGGCGGTCGCGCCGTGCGGCCTCAGGGCACGCTGACGAGGCCCTGTGCCGGCCGGCAGCAGCGCAGGGGTTAAGGGCGGCGGGCCGGGGGGGGCCGGGGGCGGGAGCATGCGTGCTGCCGGTCTCCATTGTCTC
>NC_034418.1:1941352-1959181 GCF_002078875.1 Numida meleagris
CTTCCGCCGCCTCTCGCCGCCCGGCGCGGCCCCGTTCCCCGCGCGGGGGGGGCTGCGGCTCGGCTCCCTCCGGCCCCGCGCTGCCCATGGGGGGCAAGCAGAGCACAGCCGCCCGCTCGCGGGGCCCTTTCCCGGGGGTGTCGACGGATGACAGCGCCGTGCCGCCGCCGGGGGGGCCGCCCCCCTTCGGCCATTACCGGGCGGGCGGCGGCGGCGCCATGGGGCTGCGCAGCCGCTCCGTCAGCTCGGTGGCCGGCATGGGCATGGACCCCGCGGCCGCCGGAGCCGTCCCCTTCGGGCTGTACGGCCGCGCGGCGGGGGAGGCCGAGCGGGCCCCGGGCGGCGGAGGGCCGGGGACCGACTCCACGTACGCCCATGGCAACGGTTACCAGGAGACGGGAGGCGGTCACCATAGAGACGGGATGCTCTACCTGGGCGCCCGGGCCTCGCTGGCCGATGCGCTGCCCCTGCACATCGCGCCGCGCTGGTTCAGCTCGCACAGCGGTGAGTGGCGGAGCCCCGGCCCCTTCCCCTGCCAACCCTCGGTTCTTCCCAGCTCCCTCTTTTCCTGATATCACCCGGTCCCTTATGCAGGTTCCCACCTGTCCCGGTTCCCCCCGGCTTTGGCTTCCCCCATTTCCTGGTACCCCCAGTTTTCCCTGGTTTTCCACAGCCCCTGTCCACCCCCTTCCTCTGGATCCCTACAGCTCTGGCTTCCTCTTGTTCTCTGCTTTCCTCTCTCTCCCTCCAGCTGCTGCTTCCCCTCATCCCCAGCTTCCTCCATTTTCCCCTAGCCCCATCCCCTGGCTTCTCCCACTTCCCCCCCATTCACTGATTCTCCTCAGCCCTTTATGCAGGTCCACCCCCAGCTGACCCCTGTCCCAGTTCCCCCAGCCTTGGCTTCCCCCAGTTCTTACTAACCCCTGTTCCCTCCTTCCCTTGCTCCACCCAGCTCTGGCTTCCTTCATTTTTCCCTTGCCGCTTCCCCTGATTCCCCCTAGCTTTCCCCAGTTTCTCCTGGCTCCTTTCCCATGTTTCCCCCCATCTTCTGGTTCCCCCAAGCCTCATCTTTCTCCATTTTCTCCTGGCCCCTTCCTCCTATTTTCCCCTGGTCCCTTTCCCCAGCTCCAGCTCCCCCTGGCTCCTTCCCCTCACTCCCCTTAACCCCAGCTTTCCCCCAGTTTCCCTTGGCCCCTTTTCCTTGCTCCCCTCAGCTCCTGGTGGCCCCCAGCTTCACTGCTCATGGCCCTGCTGTCCAGTAAAGATTTGGGAAGGAGAGCTGCCCTGCTTTGCTCAACCCTAAATGATTCCTCATCTGCTCCTGGGATTGAGATTGGCACTGTGCAGTTGTGTCAAGGTCAAGGCGGGAAGGGGTGGTGGGAGGAGGAGGCTTCCTGCAGGGGAGATGTTCTGGCCCTAGGGATGTGCCATCCTCCCAGAACTTGAAGGGGGAAGCAGCCTTGAGATTGGTATGAGGGTGCTGGGGCTCGAGCCCTGGGTCTTGCAGACTGGCTGGAACTTGTGCTGATTTTGGAACTGTATGTGGAGGTGTCAGGGAGGGACAGCAGTTCTCATGCCTCAGGTACTGGAAAAAGGCACTTGAAAACGTGATGTGGGAATTTTTCTCCTTTGTTTCACCTGATAAAGGGCCAGGGAGAGGCTGGAGCGGGTTTCCTTGTTCCAGCCAGCTGGCACTGTTATGATGTCGAGGAGGAAGCAGAGGAGGAACTGCCTGCCTCGTGGGGCTGGGGAACCAGCTGGGTGCTCCCACAGGAAATGTGTGGGGCCGAGGGAGGGGCGGGATTGCCCCCCCACTAACCCCCAGGGCTGGATGGTGGTGGGTGTCCCGGTGCCTGGGAAGGGCTGTGTTGTGTGAGCGGGGCTGTGTCACTGACCCAGTTCTGGCTGGGCACAGGGAACAAGGTGGGAGGTCCTCCCCTCCCTCCTGATGGAGGGAAGTCATTTCAGGGATGTCTGCTTGCATTTCCTGGAATCGTGTGAGATTTCTCTCCCACCCTGTGCCTTTACTCCCTTTTCAAGAGTTCTCGACACATGATGTGGTCTGGGAATTTCATAATATGTCTTGGGACAGTACCTCATTTTCAGGAAGGCTTGAGGCTGAACTAGTGGGCGAGAGCAAAGTGCCAAGCAAGGCTCATGGGGCCCATTTTCCTACATCCATCTTGGGCTTTTTACCTTGGCCAGGCT
Source organism: Numida meleagris (assembly GCF_002078875.1). Classification (NCBI taxonomy): domain Eukaryota; kingdom Metazoa; phylum Chordata; class Aves; order Galliformes; family Numididae; genus Numida; species Numida meleagris. The sequence continues at coordinate 1,943,561 of NC_034418.1, forward strand.
CTGGGGGCTGCCTCTCTCAGCTGGAGCAGAGTTGTGCGGTACGGGATTCCCCAGACCCTGTTGATCCAGTGAAGCTGACAGCATGCAGCAGGGGACACTGCTCCTGCAAACTTTATGCTTCCGTGACCTTGTGCTGCTGCTTTCCTTTTAAATGCAGAAGGAAACTAAGGCACAGCATCCTTTGGGTATTCTGCAAGGGGAGAAGGACTCTGCTCCCTCCAGCCGAGGTTTGGGCAAGCCTGGTGCTGAAGGTTGTGCCGCAGGAACACCCCATAGCTGAGCTGTGCATAGAGGTGGTCGCTCGCAGGCTATGACGTTTCAGTGGTAGTTCTCAAACTACAATGCCAAGAGGCAAAAAGCTGATCGTAAAAATAAGCTGACTGCAAAATGGAGCAAGCTGTTTGCAGCCGCTGATGTGGATTGGTGCGATGCTGCTCAGTGGAGCCCGGTGCCCTTGGAGAATCGCAGTGCGGGCGGTGGGAGCCGCTGCGAGAGCCGTGGGTTTCTCTGGTGCCTCTTTTGGGGCCCTCTGAGAGTGTTTGAGCTGCGCTGAAGCACGCACAGGAGTCAGCGAGAGCTGTTCGGTCTGTGCCAAAGCCTCTCCTGGTGGTGTTTCTTCCCTGTTGCTAATTAATAGCAAAAGGATGCTTAACAACAACCATTTGGAAAACTTGTTGGAGCTTATTAAACTTCTGTGCTCTTCCGCTTAGTGTAAGAGGTTAATGGATCATCTGGAGACTGTGAGGGGAAGGAGGCCACCTTAGGATAGCAGGAATGTTAGCAAACCTCCCATGATTGCAGCAGGGCAGGCTGGCAGCATGCGCTCCTTCCCTTTTGCTTCCATCGACCTGCTCCACTCCATCAGCCCCAGAAAGTGCTTAAGCAGCAGCATGCCAGTAAATGGAGAGGAGCTTTGATGTTGCTGCGCGTGACTCTCCCTGCTCAGTCTGAAGGATGTCCTGAGGGTGGGGATGAGAAGACCCCTGGGCATGGCAAACTGAAGCAGGAGAATGTGTACCTGGGGAGCGTCTGAGCTGCCATGGTATGGGTCTGGAGAGCAGCTCCTGGTCCCACTCTCTCCTGCCTCTGCATGGGGAGGGAGTAACAGGGCTGCGGGTCTGGGTGCTGCTCATCTGAGCGCACGGGGACGGCTCTGTCTTGGGCTTGTTCTTCCAGCAGTTTGGGGGAAGCGCATCCTTTGGATCTCAGCAGGAAGACGAGGAGCCGCTTGGGATAAGGCGCTGTTGCTGCAACATGGTGCCCACAATAGTGGGTGTGTGGATTGGCTTGGTACTTCCTTGCTTTCTTTATCTGTGCTGCTAGGTCTGTGTCCCTCTGTCCCCCTCTCTGTGGGGACTGCACCTCTGTGGGTGAGTGGATCCTGTTTCCTGACGGGGATTTTCCTAGGCGTGTCCACCATTCAAGTGAGCGACGTAGCCGCTCCAGATCCACCTGAAACTGCTCTGGGGTTTCCATGTCTGCGTGGGGTTTCGTGCGTCGTGCTACTGGAAGATGACAAAGCAGCTTGTGCAACTTTGGAGTTCTCTTGGTTCCTGACCACCCTGTCCCTGCAGCTTTGTGATGGTGAGATCTCAGCAAAGCCCAGGCTGGGAGGAAGAATGCAAAGAAGACATGTGGCTCAACACCACATGTCTCCTGGGTTATGTGGTTCTCTTAGTACTGCTCTTGTTACTCATCTTCATCAGAGGATCTCGGGGAGTTTGCAGAGGCTGTAAGTAGCTTAAAGTTTATCTGGAAATCCCTCTCATCGCCCAAAGCCCTTGAGTGTTTGAAGCTCCAGCAAATCCGTATCTCCCTGTCAGCCAGCTAGCCCAGAGAAGTGCCTGGCTCATCCTTCTGCGCAGTGCCATCAAGGGTATCACAGCAACAAAGTGAGCTGTTTGTCCTGGATGCTGGGAGCAGCAAGGTCGTGAGGTCTTCTCTGCGAAGTGGGATGCTGCCTTCCAGCTGCACTGCATCCTTTGCCAGGCAGGTCTGCAGCCATGGATCCAGGAGGAAAGAAGCATTAAGTGGTGTTGGATCCAGCCCTGGGGTAAGGGCTCACTCGCTGGAGGAAGAGCTGAAGATGGATGGATGGATGGTGGATGCCCTGGCAAGGGGCATGCCTGTGGTGCGTCCGTGGTGGTTGTCTCACCAGTGGGTGAGACAGTGGGTTTCTCTGCAGAAACGTGCTGTGGCAAGCCTGGTTTTGCCAGTGGAAATTTCCAGAGGAGGTGTTCCTCAGACCATCTTCCAGTTGGTTTGGTGCTGGTGTCTGTTGGGGAAAAAAGTGCAGGAGTGATCCTGACAGCCCCCCAGGCCAGCAGTATTCAGTAGGGAAGTGCTGAGGACGGGACGGCTCTGCTGGAAGAAAGAAGCCTGGAATACCAGAAGGCAGGAAATTCAAGCATAGCTTTAATGCACACTAACAGCCTGGAGATGAAGTTAAGTGTGTCACTGCCGGCAGCGGTTGTTATCCTCCAGCTCTGCAGTGAGAGCCCTGCGGAATCCCTTGGCTGCCTTGCCTGGGTGCTGGTTACCATGTTAGCGGGCTTGGCTGGGCTCGTTCCCCTCTAACCCTGCACATAAATTGGAGCAGGAGAGCTGCATGCCCTCCCTCCTCTGTGTGTGCGTGCTCTAGAGATGCAGGAGCGATGCTCTCGTGCTCCCGGGCTGACCCACTTCCAGCCAGGATTGTCTTCCTGGCCTCTGACGTAACTTTATCCCATCCTGGTTTGTTTTGCTGACATATTTGTTCCAGCAAACAACCGTGAAGACTTCTCTTCGTTACTAATGTGCTGTTAGGGTTCCTCTCCCTCATTTGCTGGCTGGAGGATCAATTAACGTGGACATCTTCAATAGAGGAGTGGGCCTGGGGTTGGCAGCCGGCCAGTGGAGCTCTGAGAATCATGGGAGGACGCTGTAAAATGCTGAAAAAGACCCACTTGGGAAGGGGTAAAAAAAAAAAAAAAAGATAATATTTTCCTTTTCGATATAATCTGCTGTGTGCCAGATCAAGCAGCAGAACTCGTCATCTGAAGGAGCTCCCTGCGTAGGACTGACGCCAGGGCACCCACTGCTGCTGGGTGTCATCAGGGTGCATCTCACCCCTTGCTGTTGCTGTGCTGAAACCCCAGATGTGCTGAAACCCTGTGTTTGAATGAATGCAACCGGGCTTTCTCCTGATCTTCTCAGAAATGGAAATCCACGAGAACCAACGAGCGATTCACAGAAGTGAACGCTCCTGCTGCAGACGGCACCCGAGGAGGCTCTGGGCGCTGCGGAAGCCCCGGGGAGCTGCAGCAGCAGGAAGCTCTGTGCCTGGGGCCTCTCCTCATGCTGCTGCGTGGCGTTTCCGTGGGCAGAGCCCGGCCACCCGCGTTTCCTGCCTGCAGGGAGGGGAGCGTTCCTCTTGCTGCATTTCAGCCCTGGGTCAGGAGAAAAGTTGAGAGGTGCTGCGGCCTGCTGAGGCTCCTGCAGGGGCTGGGGCGTGGGGCCGGCTCTTTGCTCCTTCCCCTCCTGCCCCTTGGGCTGCTGGGCTCTCTCTGGAGCAGGACCGGAGGGGGAGTTCCAGCCTGCACGCACGCTCACGCAGCTGTGGGCCTCTCGCAGCAGAGGAGCGAGACCACGTGCTCTGCGCGGCGGCCTTGCAGGGGAGCAGTGGAAAGATTGACCCTTTTGCCGATTTTAGCAGGAATTTCCGGGGCCTGTGCTTCCCATCTGGCTTGCTGAGGCTGTGCTGGTAACAGAGAGACCGTCCCCTACCAGGCAGAGCAGTGGGACTGGGCCAGGCCCTGCTAAGGCACTGCAGCGTAAGGAGTTGAACCGAAGCTGCTCGGCACCGTTTCCATCCCTGGCAGGAAGGCTGGTGTGACAACGGCGGTATTTTTAGAGGCCCAGCTGCCTGCAAGGCACGAGGAGGAATGCAGCAGTGGGGGCTTTGGAAGGGCTTCTGCCTGTGCCTCCAGCCTGCCCCTCCCTCCGGGGTCTGATACCTCCCCCCCACGCAACCCCATGCGCTCAGTTGGCAGCAGCTGCGTGCTCAGGGTTGGTTTGGATGAGTTTTGGGTGATGGGGAGTAGGGAGCAGCTCTCTGGGGGCTCAGGTTTGCAGCCTGGGGGCTGGGAGATAGCCAGGAGGTCCCACATCCCCCACGGCCATGTGTTTCTGGCAGCTCTGTGGGCTTAAATCCTGGAGAACTGCATTAGAGCCTGATATGGTAGGGCCCTGGGGGTGGGTTTTTGGAAAAGGCTGTTGAGGGAAAACCTGCGTTTCTTGTGATTCAGGAGCCTTGCTCTTCTAGCAGTGGAGCTGTGTTTTGTCGGAAGTGCTGCAGTGGAATGAGGTCCACCGTTCAGACCATCCATCAGAGGCCTCTGTACAGCTGTAACTGGGGAGGATGAGGGGAGGTTGTCCCTATCCATGTGGCTTAAATTCCCTTCTGGAGGGAGATGGAGCTGCCCTTCTGCCTTGGGTGCTGTGGGGGAGCATTCCATGGGGCACAGAAGTGGGTGTCTCGGGTGCTGCATGGCAGCTTGAGCCCATTGCTGCCTCCCGAGGTGTTGCCTCACTGGTAGATGCTCACAGTCAGCGCATCTCCTTCTCACATGAAATATTCTGGAGGCAAAAAGCAGTCTCACGAGCTGGCCCTTTGGATGCAGGACTCCTCTGCTTCGCATTGCCGTTCTGGGGAATGCTAAAATTAGCTGTGTGCTATTCCTTAGGCAGCCTGTTCCCAGCGCCGGGGGTGTTCCTGCGGTAGAGCAGGGCTGGCTGGGAGGCAGGGGGACCTGCAGGCTGCCATTCCCAGTGCGTGCTGGAGGGAGCACGGTGTGGGGTGTGGGAAGGAGATACCACCTGTGACATGGGGACTTCTGTTCAGAAAGTGTGACTGCAGCCACTTTTGTGGCCTTCTGTGCATGCTGCCGCCCGGCACCTCTGCTGAGTGTCCCACCTCCGTCCCCCAGGAAGGTGGGATGCTTCCTTCCCACCCTGGCCCTGCCTTTCTGGCTTTCTCCACCTCCCTGCAGCCATGAATCAGGAGGAAGGATGCCTGTGTGGCCCTCAGGAATGAGGCTGGAGCGCTCGGCTCCTTCCTGCCTACGTGTCCCCGCTCACACGCACCCCATGCTGCCACCCACACTGCCATGGCACGGTGGGCACTGGGCACCCTGCGTCCTGCGGGGCTGTGCTGGGTGGGTGCTGAGCCAGGGGCTTCTTTAGCCATGTATCAAAGTGGTTTTGGCATTCGCTTGTTAGGCAGGAGCTCAACCAAGGGTGCTTTCCAGCCATGTGGCCGTTCCTGTGGCACTTGGGAAGCTGTGGCCAGGTGTTATATACCAGCCTGGAGGCCGGAGGCCAGTGGGGCCTTGCGTTCACAGTGGGACCCATTAGTTCCCTCATTTCTCCTGCCTGGCCACATCCTCACCTGATGCAGGGCAGCTCACTTTGGTTGGAAATGTGCCTTTGCCCTCCCAAACCCCAGGGTGATATGGTGGTACTTTTGGCACTGTCGGGGTTAACTATGGGGCATTTTCAGTGCTTTTAGGACCCGCTGGAAGCTTCAGAGGTTCCCAGCTCTGCGCTGCCAGGCTCTCTAAAATTAACCATGTAACTTTCCTAAAAATACTCTGAGGGCAGTAGCCCCTGGAGAGCCGCTTGCTCTCCAGTGAGTGCTGCTTGCTCATGGTTTCTAGAGCGAGCCATCGGAGAGATGAGGTCACCCAGCAACGTGTGCCTCACAGCCCTGGAAAGCCCTCGTCTTCCTCAAAGCCTCCTGCGGGATGCCCTGTCCTCAGACCCCCTGCTGATGGGGTGCAGTGGGGTCCTGTGGCATCCAGGCCAGGGTTGGTGCTCAGAGCCCATCCTGAATCTCCGGGGCCTGGGGAGCCTCCCCTGAGCCTCCTGGTGGGAGGAATTGCTGAGCCCTTCCCCTCCTCCTTTTTTTTAAGGTGTGTGGGAGGAGGACGGAAAGGGCTGTGGGAGGAGGAGGGAGGGAGGGAGGGAGCTGAATTTTCCATGAGCAGCTGTCTAAACGTCATCTCCTGTATTGCTCGGGCTGGCAGCTCCAGCAGGATGCATTAATGAGGGTTTTGGGGAACATGTAAATACCATGGCTCTGCACGGGGGCTGACTCCGAGCCCCAGCATCCTTCACAACAGCTGGAATGCAGGCAGATACTCCAGTGCGATGACCCACACAGAAATGGCCCCAATGGCTCCATCCACCTGCTCCCCAAAATGTCACCTGGCAGTGGGGTGAAGCCCTTCCCCTGTGGGTCGCCGTGTCCGCAGCCCAGCCCCTCAGGGTGCCCCTCGCCCATGTTTGGGGCCAGCTGTCCTCCTCGGAGACCCCCGAGAGCATCACCTCTGCCTCCGCCAGCTGCTCTCGCCATGCCAAGCATTTGTGCCGACAGCTGGGGTGCAGCACAGCCCCCACCCTGCAGCCTTCTCGTGCTCCTCGCTGCGCTCCAGACAGGGGGGATTCGTGCCATTTCATGATGCTTTTTTTTATTATTTTTCCTCTCATAAAACACAGAGCTTGGAAAGTCCTTGGCCCAGCCCAGCGCCGCTCGGGGGCTTCCTCCTGGGGTTTGTGCCCTACATTTGGGCAGCACCCCGTGTCCTTGCCCTGGGGTCACGGGTGGGAGGGCTGCACGTCTCTCTTTGCCCTGCTCGCGCGTCTCAGAGGGTGCTGCTGGATCTGGAGCAGCCGTTTAAAATAGCACATCAGCACAGAGCAAAAGGGGGGACCGCAGCTTTGCCGGTGCCAGTGCTGGAGAAAACGAGGTCTCACGGAGACACGGCCCTTCCCGGCAGCTCGCTCCAGTTCAGGAGCAGCCCGGGGACATCACGGCTGACAATGGGGCTGGTGCAGGAGGGACGGGGCTGGCGGTGCCCGGTTCAGCCAGGGACGGGAGCGCGTCCCACGCGGGGAGCGGGCTGGGAGGCTATCTGAGCCCTCGCTATAAATACACCGGCAGGGTAAACACTCGGGAGAGGAAAAAATGCTATTTAAGCCAACGGGAGCTGCTGCCACGAGGTACGAATTGGTCAGGGGTAAATTTAGGCTGGCGATGAGATGGCAGATTGCGATGGCTCCCGGCTACGGCCCATCCAGCTCTGGCCTGGGCTCCTTTGGGGAGCAGGGAGCAGTCCGTGCTTGCCTCCGCCACTAACGAGGGCTCAGGTGCGGGGCAGTTCTCACACTGAGCCCCCTCCGGCCGGAGCCACGCACACTCTCTGTTCCAAGGACCCCAGAACCCCCCAGCCCCATCCGCTCGGTGGCAAACAAGAACTTGATTCATCCTCGGATAATTTGTGTACGTTCCCTTTCTTTCCCAAACAGGCTTTGCATATATATGAAAAAAGCTCTTAAGCGGCACTGCAGTCAAACCTGATCTGCTTTTAGAAGCCGGGTCCTTATGTTACCCTCTCCCTCTCTGCAGGCGGGGATTGCTCGGCATTCTGGTGCAAACCTGCGGCAATGGCTGCACGCCTTGGGCTACATCTGCTCGAGCTCAGGGCTGGATGTGGAGTGCACCGGGCACCTGCAGTTCTGCTGGGGCTGTGCTCCAGGTTGTGCCTGTTTTGCTTGCAGCAGTGTGCGTGTGCTGTAAGGCAGAGTAGAGTGCTGACAGGGTGCTGAGCTGTATCCCCTTGTTAGGAGGTGCCTCTGAGGAGCTGGAAGGAGGCAAAACCATCAGGGTAACGCGCTTCACAAATGGCTTGTAGCTGCTCTCGGTGAGCACAGAAAGGGGACAGAGCGCTGGAGTGTGCTTAGAGAGGGATGGGGGAGAGGGATGAGCCATGCAGTGGATGAAACTGGAGACCGGCAGAGCTCAGAGTGGTGTTGGGGGCCTTTGGGATGTGGAATGGCTGCAGGCGTCTCCTGGGTGGACAGAGCTGGCTGTCACTGCGGGGGGATGACGCGTCCCCGGGTGCTGTGTGCTCCTCGCCCTTTAATGCCTGGGAGCAGCTGGGGCCACGTGTGCTGCACCTTGGCTGGCTCCCCTGCCCTCTGCACAGGGCTGGGGGACGAGTGGCACGCCGGCTGGGTGGCTGTCCCCGCGCTGGCTCTGCAGAGCACCCGGTGCAGGATGAGCGTGCAGCAGGCAGGCGCGGCGTGGGGGCAGTGGCACCATGCAGGTGGGGGCCCCTCTGTGCTCCCTGGGACGCGCGTTGGGCTCTCCTTCCTCCCCCCTGGCTCAGGAGCTCTTCCTTCCGCTCTCCTTCCAGGTTTCAAGTGCCCCATTTGCTCCAAATCCGTGGCTTCTGACGAGATGGAAATGCACTTTATCATGTGTCTGAGCAAACCTCGCCTCTCCTACAACGGTAAGGGCTGCGTGGGGACACGGGGTCCTGCTGGCGTGGGGACGCTGTGAGCGGGCAGAAGGGTGCAGGCAGGGGCTGCAGCGTGCCAAGAGGGCTGCGCTCCAGCTGCTCGCTGTCCCCGCTGCTTTTCCTTGGGACCCTTTGTAGCGCAGCCCTGTGCTGCTCACCACGGTGTGCTGTGCCCAGCGGGGCGTCCCTTCCTGGTATCCTGCCCAGCGAGGGTGAGGGCAGGCGGGGTGAAGCCCGGCTCAGTGGGGAACGTGGGGATGAACCTCGTCCCGGGCAGGGACACACCGCCTATGTGTCACCGGTGCCCTGTCCTCCCCTCCAGACGACGTGCTGACCAAGGACGCCGGCGAGTGCGTGATCTGCCTGGAGGAGCTGCTGCAGGGGGACACGATAGCCAGGCTGCCCTGCCTCTGCATTTATCACAAAAGGTACAGGGAGCTGGTGGCGGCCGGGCGGCAGGGGTAGCTCTGAGCTCGGCGCCGCGTGGTGCTGACCTGCTGCTGTCTCCCCAGCTGTATAGATTCCTGGTTTGAAGTGAACAGATCTTGCCCAGAGCATCCTTCTGATTGACCTGCTGGGCGTGCTTGCTGACTTCTCTCTAAGGTGAGCCCGCGGCAGGGTGGGGAGCAGGGGGTGAGAAGGGCTGCGTTGTGTGAGCTGGCCGTGGTGCTGTGCTCGTTGTGCTGGTGCTGTGCACGCTGTGCTGATGTGGCCTCATCTCTTCTCAGGGCACCTTGCTACCTGCTGTACCTCCTCTCCCCGTCCCACCCGCCCCACCTGGACTTTTGGGCTGACATTGAATTCCTCAAAGAAGACGAAAAATCAAAAAAAAACAAAAAAAAAACCCGGAAACTTGAACCCACTCGGGACAACGGCGATTTTTTTTATTTTATTTTATTATTTTTATTTCTCGTCTTTTAATTTAAAGATTGAAAAAAAAAAAAAACAAAAAACAAAAAACAAAAAAAACGAACCGCAGCACCAAACCACGGAACATCCAGGAGAGACAGTGTGAGAAGAGTGGAGCGACCCGCCCTGCCTCCGGCCACGAGGAGGGATCCAGCACCGAGGGAGCCGCCGCCGTCCTCGGCCCAGCCCTGCCATGATGTTTGGCTTTTCTCCCCGCGTGGAGCGGCGCTGCCGGGGACCGCCGCCAAACGGAGCACGCGGCACTTCTCACCGGCACCGGGCTCGCCTGGCGCCCGCGGGCTCTGCTCGGTTTTTGCACTGACTACACGGGAATTTCCTCCTCTCTCCCGTCTCCCTTTTGGAGATCTCCAGCCCGGCCCCGGCAGCGCGTGACGGGGACTCTGCCCCACGCCGGGAGCGGGACCGCCGCTCTGCCCCATAGCGGGGTCTGTCTTTCAAGTGTTTACAAGGAGAAAAAGAAAAAAGGAAAAAAAAAACAAAAACAAAAAACAAAACAAAAAAAAAAACAGAGAAAACCGACAAAACCAAGAAAAAAAAAATATTAAATGAAGCTTCGTGTTGACTGGCGTGTTCTTCGATTTGAGCTTCCCTGCCCCGGTGATGTTTACAGACTGGTCACTCTTTAACTCAGCTATAACCACTCAGAGACTGGACAGCCGCAGCATCCCCGCCCCCCCGCCGTTGCCAAATCCTCCCCTCCCCTCCTTCCCGTTGCCTTCGGGCCGGACCCTGTGGGGAGGGGACCCGGGGGGCCTCCTTGGGCCCCGCCAGCGGCCGGCAGGTGAGGACCCCCTGTTTTCTGGCCGTGCCCCCATCCCCGTCCCCTCCTGGCGCGGCGGGCGCGTTGTCGTTGGTGAGACCTCCCCTGCCGGTGGCCGTGCCCCCGCGGGAAACGTTTCTGTATTTATATATTAAAAAAAAAATGGGGGGGGGGGAACAAGTTCAGAGCTTGGGGGAGCTTCCTTCATTAGTCAAGGTGTTTTGATATGGTATTAAAACAATGTTCAATAAAATATTCACTGTTATTTTATTTCACTGGCATTCTTGGTGAAGCGGGGGACCACTGAGGGGGTACCAGAGCCCCCCCCCCAGGTCCCCAAAAAGTGGGAGGACGGGTGGATGCGGTGCCCCTTGCCGTGGGTCGGGGTGCTCACAGCACCTTGCCGGGGTTCATCAGGTGGAGGGGGTCCAACGCGTCCTTGATGCGGCGCATGGCCTCCAGCCCCGCGGCACCCAGCTCCTCGCGCAGCAGCGCCCGCTTGCCCAGCCCCACGCCGTGCTCCCCGGTGCAGGTGCCGCCCGCGGCCAGCGCCCGCCTGGGGATGGGGACACGGCTGTCGGTGGTGGGGCCGTCCCAGGAGCCCCGTGCCCGCCCGGTGCTGCAGCCCCACCTGCCCAAGCGCTCGGCGAAGTCGTGCACGCGCTGTGCCTCATCCGGGTCGTCGGCACGGAAGACAAGGATGCAGTGGAAGTTGCCATCGCCCACGTGTCCCACCATGGGGCCTGCGGGGACGGAGGTGAGCGGGGCTTGGGGCATGGCACCTGGGGGGATGGCGGCGGTGGTGCTGCTCACCGGTGAGGCCGGAGTCCCGCAGGTCCCGCTGGGTCTCCAGCACGACGTCGGGCAGGCGGGAGATGGGCACGCAGACATCGGTGGAGTAGCCCTGGATGGACAGGGCAGGACGTGGTGCCAGGAGTGCGCACAGGGATGGGGACGGGGAGGGGACGCGGTGCTGCCAGACCTCACCTGGCAGCCGGGCCGCAGGGCCAGGGCGGCAAACCAGGCGCTGTGCCGCGCAGCCCAGAGCCGCTCACGGTCCTCCACCGCCTGCGCCCAGGCCAGGACAGAGCCACCGTGCAGCTGCACCAGCTCCTCTGCAGCGGTGGGAGAGGGTGCCAGGGTGGTGGGGGCCACGGCAGCTGCCAGTCACCACCCCGCACCCAGGACTCCACTGTGCCCCCACCGCGGGCATCCCTCCCCATCGCAGATCCCCCCTTCCCCATCCCTGTCCCTACCCGCCTGCTGCTGCTGCTCGGCCAGGCCGCGCTGGGAGCCGTGCAGCTCCAGGAAGAGCATGGCCGCCTCCGGCAGCTCCAGCCGGCTGTAGCGGCTGCAGGCGCCCGCCATCACCTCGTCCAGGAGCTCTGGGGGGAGGAGGCAGCTGAGGACACTGGTGAGGTTGTCCCGTCCCCATCCCCTTCCCATTTCTACACTCCTTCCCATCCATGTACCATCCCCATCCCATTCCTGTCAGTGTAACCATCCTCACCCTGTTCCTGTCCCATTTGCATCCCTGCTGCTTTCTCGTCCTGTCCTCATCCCTGCCTCATCCAAATCTCACCTATGCCCCCATCCCTCTTCATCTTCCAGTCCCATGTCTATTCCCAGTGCACAGAATCATAGAATCTTTTGTGTACGAAGGGACCTTAAAGGCCGTCTGCCCCCACTCCCTGCACTGAGCAGGGACACCCACAGCTCCATCAGTGCTCACAGCCCCGTCCCCTGACCTTGGCTGTCTGCAGGGACGGGGCACCACCACCTCTCTGGGCAGCCTGTGCCACTGCCTCACCGCCCTTAGTGCAAAGAACTTCTTCCTTATCTCCAATCCAAATCTCCCCTCCTTCAACTTGAAACCATTTCCCCTTGTCCTACCACAACAGCCCCTGCTAAAGAGTCTGTCCCCTTCTTTCTTACAGCTCTAAAGAGATATCGAAAGGCCACTATCAAGGCTCCCCATCCCCATCCCTGTTCTCATCCCCATCCCACCCCCTCCCTCCCAGCAGCACCCACCAATACGTGCCACGGGCACGGCCGCCTGCAGCACCTGCACGGTGCAGCCCACGGCGTCCCGCACGCTGGGGAAGGTGCAGGCAGCAGCGACCACAGCCTCAGGCAGGGGGTGCAGGCGCAGCGTCGCCTGTGTCAGGAAGCCCAGGGTGCCCTCAGATCCCACGAACAGGGAGGTCAGGTCGTAGCCAGCCGCGCTCTTCCTGTGCAGGGAGAGGTGAGTGGACGCCGGGCGGCCCCAGCTCATTGCCCCATTCCATCGCCCCGTACCTGGCGCTGCGCCCAGGCCCGGCGGTGTGCAGCAGGCTGCCGTCCGGCAGCACCACGCGCAGGTTGAGCACGTTGGGCCGCATGGTGCCGTAGCGCACAGCGTTGGTGCCGGAGGCGCCCGTGGCCGCCATGCCGCACAGCGAGGCGTCCGCCCCAGGGTCTGCAACAGGGCGAGGGGACCCAGTGTGCCCAGGGTTTAGCAGCACCGCCAGCACGTGTCACCCCTGGGGCTGGGAGCCCATGGGACCCCACCACCCCCAGCCCTTGGGCACCCCCACCCCATGCCTGCCTCTAATGCGCTGAGTGTTCCCCATGGCACCCAGCTCTAGGGGCACCTCCAGCGCCCCCAGCACCCCCAAGCAGCCCAGAGCCACCCGGCCCTGCCAGCATGCATTGTCTCGTGGTACCCTTGGCCCCATGGGCACCTCCATCCACCCCCATGCTCCCAGCACCCTTGGCTACATAGGCAACCCCAGTGCTTCTAGTGCTCTCTGTGCTCCCAGTTCTTCCCAGCAGCCCCAGACATGCCAGTGCTCCCACCACCCTTGGCCCCATGGAATATCCCAGTGCTCCCAGCACTCCAAGATCTCCCCAGCCATCTCACTGCTCCCAGTGCCCTTGTCCCTATGATATGGCCTCCCAGTGCTCCCAGCACCCTTGGCCACATGGACAACCCCAGCGCTCTCATTGCTTCAAGTTCTCCCCAGCAGCCCCAGCCATCCCAGGGCTACCAGTGCTGCCGGTACTCCTAGCTGCATGGAATACCCCAGTGCTCCCAGTACTCCAAGTTCTCCTCGGACACCCCAGTGCCCCCAGCACCCTTGGCCACATGGGCCAAGTGCTCCAGGTTCTCTGCAGCCATCCTCAGCCCTCCCAGAACACCCAGAACCACAGTCCCTATGGGAAGCTCTGCCATCCCAGTGCACCCAGCGCACCCTGTACCCTTGGCCACACGGACAATCGCAGCGCTCCATGTTCCCCCCACCAGCCCCCGCCATCCCATTGTTCCCAGCACTCCCAGTGCTCCCAGCACCCCCTTGGCTCAGCCCTGAGTGCCACCCCACGCTGCCCAGCACCCTCTGTACCAACGGGGAACCAGAGCCCGGTGCCACGCAGATAGGCATTGAGGGCCTTGCGGGTGACGCCAGGCTCCACCGCCACCGAGAAGTCCTCGACGCTCAGCTCCGAGATGGCGGCCATGCGGCTCAGGTCGAAGCAGACGCCGCCCTGGCACAGCACGGCATGGCACGGGCAGCAGCGGGCAGTGGGGAGGGGGGGTTAGGGGTGTGGGGTGCACGTACCTGCACGGCGTTGACACCGCCCTCCAGGCCGGTGCCAGTGCCAAAGGGCACCATGGGCACGCGGTGCCGGTGGCAGAGGGCCGCCATCTCCTGCAGCTGCTCCACGTCATGGGGCCACACCACGGCATCGGGGGGCGCGCACCTGGTGGGGGGCACCGTGCTCATCGCCGGTCCCATGGCGCAGCACAGCCCCACGGCATGGCCCCCCGGCCCCACCTGTGCATGGACTCGTCATGCCCGTGCTGCTGCCGCACCGCCGCCGCCACCGAGACGTTGGGGTCCCCCGCCACGGCACGCAGGGCCTGCAGCAGGCCGGGGGGCAGCGGGCGCTGCGGGAGGGGGGGGTCCAGTCAGTGCATGGGTGCTCTGGGTCAGCACGTGAGAGGACCCCTCGCAGCCCCCGTCCCAGCCCACCTGGCTGCAGCACCCGCGCCGCCCCACAGCCCCCGCCAGCCGCAGTGCGCGCCGCAAGGCCATGGTGGGGCCTGGATCTGCGCCCAGGGCTGCGCCTGGCCCCGTGCTCCCCAGTCCCCTCCCGCCCGGCGTTAAGGTGGCTCCAGGCACTGTGCTGCAGCCTGCACAGCGTCATCTGGCTGCGTGCACACAGCCTTGCCCTGTGCGTACGGACCAGAGTGCAGTGTGTGCGCCTGGTGGGCCCCGCACCACTGCAGCCAGGTGTCCCCACAGCAGGCACAACCCCTGTCTCCTTCCAAATAGATGATCCTGAACCCAGCCTTGTGTCCTCATGCCCAGCTGTGTGCCCCCATACAAACCCAGGCGTCCCCACACCTCCATTGGTGTCCCCATGTCCACAGCCACGTTCTGCACCCAGCCAGCCAGGCCCATTTCAGGGCTGCAGCAAGGACCCAAAGACACGCTGGAGGAACAAAGCTTTATTTGGGGGCTCAGTTGGCTGCCACCATGGAGTCGATCCATTCGCGGAGCTCGGTGACGCGAGCATAGACACCGGGTGTAGAGGTGGAACAGGTGCTGCTGGACTTGGACTCTGCCATGGAGATGCTGGCCAAGCTCCAGCTCGGCGTCGGCAGCGCCGTCTCCTGCCTCATGTCCTTCATCAGCAGCAACTGGCGCAGCCCCGAGCACATGGAGGCCAACGCTGCCAGCATCCACGGGGCGGCCGAGGGCGTGCAGACGGCCCTGCGGGAGCTGCTGGAGTTCGCCCGGGGGGCGGTGGGCAACGCCGCCCAGGCCTCGGACCGCTCGCTCTACGCCAAGCTCAGCAAGCAGCTGCAGAAGATGGAGGAGGTCTACCAGGCCCTGGGGCGGCACAGCCAAGCGCTGGATGCGTGCCACTGGGCCCCTAACGCCTTGGTGGCCGGCAAGCCGGGCACGGATGACTTGGAGCTCTTCGTCATGTACTCGCGCGGCGTGCCCGATGACACCAAGCAGCTGGCCTCCTTCCTGCATGGCAACGCTTCTCTCCTCTTCAAACGGACAAAGCCGGCGCCCGAGGGCAACGGCCACGGGCCCGCGCACCCCTCTGACAAGGCCAGCAGCATCCAGTCGCGGCCCCTGCCCTCCCCACCCAAGCTGCTGGCACAGGAATCGCCCGAGGGCCCCTACGAGAACCATGAGAGCGGCTGGATGGAGGACTACGACTACGTGCACCTCCAGGTGGGCGCGGGCTGGGGGCACCCTGCAGCACTGGGTGCCGTGGATGGGCTTTGTGTCTCCTCACCCGGGTCTTGTTTTCCCCCTCCTGCTGCAGCTGTGGGAACAGGGTGTCCTGGTGCGGGGCTGGGGGAGCTCAATCCCGGCAGGGTTTGTGGTCTGCCCCCTTCTCACGCCCCTTCCTTCCCTTCAGGGCAAGGAGGAATTTGAGAAGACGCAGAAGGAGCTTCTGGAGAAAGGCAACATCATTCGGCAGAGCAAGGACCAGCTGGAGCACCAGCAGGTAATGGGGCTGGGGGGTGGGCACAGCTCAGCAGGGACCCCAGGCTGGGGAGGGCAGCGGGGTTGGGCTCCTGTG
>NC_034418.1:1960681-1969476 GCF_002078875.1 Numida meleagris
GGCAGTCCCTCAGAGCCCTGAGCAGCATCCCAAGGTAGACAAGGCCAGCTCACACTCAGCTGGCGCCCAGCAGCACAGTGCCCACAGGGGACGTTCCCAGGAAGGCCGCCTGGCAGCGGCTGGTCCCCATCCCAGCGGTCTGGGGCTGTTCCCAGGGGCGGGCGATGGCCGTGGTGCCAGGTGCCGGCCCCACACGGTGCCGCGCTATCTCTGGAGGTCACGGCACAAGGCCAGCGTGGGGCCGCGGCCATAAGAAGCGGCGTGCCCCGTGCCCCGCCTGTCCCCTGTGAGCGGCAATGGCTCTGCTGTGGCTGCTGGGCTGCCTGGCGCTGGCGGGCTCTGCCCGTGCCGCCAACTCTTTGCCGAGTGCGTGGGACAGGGCACGGAGCGGGGGAGGGCGCGGGGCTGGGTTTGGGGTGCAGGGCTGGGTTTGGGGCGCGGGGCTGAGGTGACCGAGGTCCCGCGGTTGTCCCCGTCCCGCAGGCTGCGGCGTGCCCGCCATCACACCCGTCATCCGCGGCTACAACCGCATCGTCAACGGGGAGCCGGCCGTGCCCGGGTCCTGGCCCTGGCAGGTGTCCCTGCAGGTGAGCGCCCGCCGCGGGGCAGGGGCCGTGGATGGGGCTGGGGCCGGGGCCGGGGCCGGGGCCGGGCCATTCTGGGGCTGACAGCCGCTCTCGCCGGCAGCGCTACGGCAACTTCCACTTCTGCGGCGGGTCGCTGATCAGCGAGCAATGGGTGGTCACCGCCGCCCACTGCGGGGTCAAGTAAGTGCAGGGCAGTCGCGGGGCGGACGCGGTAGCGGGGGTGTCCCCGTGCCCGGGGCTCAGCGCCTGCCCTGCCCAGGACCACCGACACCGTGGTGCTGGGCGAGTACGACCAGGAGACACCCTCCAGTGACGTGCAGAGGTTGAGCATCGCCAAGGTACTGCCGGCGCGGGGCCGCGTGCCTGCGGGTGCCGTGCTCGGTGCCGGGAGCGCTGCGGGGCTGGGTGCCCCTCGTCCCTCCCCGTTCCCCTTTGTATCGGGGCTCGCATCCCCACGGCGTCCTTCTTTGTGGTGCTGGGTCCCTCCGGTCCCGTGGTACTCGCGTTTGGGTCCCGGCGTCGTCCCCGGCGCCCCAGGGATGGAGCTCTGCCCACCGGGCCCCCCGCGGTCCCCGTGCTGATGGGATCCCTGCCTGGGTTTTGGGGTCCCCCCCCGGCCCTGGGGCGGCTCCGACCGCCGCCGGTCCCAAGGTCGGCGCCTGCCCCACGCGTCCCCACGCGTCCCCCCGGCGCGCAGTGCCCCACTTGGGGTGCGGGCGCTGGCAGTGCTGCCGCTGCCGCAGGTCTTCCGGAACCCCAAGTACAGCGCGCTGACCATCCGCAACGACATCACGCTGATCAAGCTGGCCACCCCGGCGCAGCTGAACGCCCGCGTGGCGCCCGTCTGCCTGCCCCAGCCCACCGACGACTTCCCCGGGG
The DNA here is from genome assembly GCF_002078875.1 of Numida meleagris. Taxonomy (NCBI): domain Eukaryota; kingdom Metazoa; phylum Chordata; class Aves; order Galliformes; family Numididae; genus Numida; species Numida meleagris. Next base: position 1,962,148 of record NC_034418.1, read on the forward strand.
GCCTGACCTGCGTCACCACGGGCTGGGGGCTCACCAACGCCAACGGTACCGCAGCCCCGGCCCCGGCCCCGGCCTTACCCCCGGCCCAGGGCTGAGCCGGCGCTCACTCGCGTCCCCCGCTCGCTGACAGATGAGAACACGCCGGCCATCCTGCAGCAGGCGGCCCTTCCCCTGCTCACCAACGCGCAGTGCAAGCAGTACTGGGGGTTCCGCATCTACGACGTGATGGTGTGCGCCGGGGCTGACGGAGCCTCCTCCTGCATGGTGGGTGCCCCTGAGCCCAAAGCACAGCCCCCGAGCCCCCGACCCCTCGCGGCCCCCCCGGCTCCGTACCCGCATCCTCACCCCGCCGCCCGCAGGGTGACTCCGGGGGCCCGCTGGTGTGCCAGAAGGACGGCGCCTGGACGCTGGTGGGCATCGTCTCGTGGGGCAGCAGCACCTGTTCCACCTCTACACCCGGTGTCTATGCTCGCGTCACCGAGCTCCGCGAATGGATCGACTCCGTGGTGGCGGCCAACTGAGCCCCCAAATAAAGCTTTGTTCTTCCAGCGTGTCTTCGTTTTTGGGCTGCCAGGCGAGCAGCACTGCACTCCAGGCTCCATGCACAGGGCAAGGCTGCTGGCACGGGGTGGTGCTGGTGGCACAGGGACACGTGTGCAGGACAGCGGGGCAGGCAGCGAGCAGCGCGGTGCCGAGCAGCGCCTGGAGCCACCTTAACACCCAGCGGGAGGGGACAGCGGGGACGCGGGGCCAGGCCGACAGGGCCTGCAGCAGCTCCTGGCCGCGCTGCTGCGTGTATTGGGGACGCGGGGAATGTGAGGCTGCAGCCAGGGGGGTGGGACAAAAGGGTTCAGTGGGTCAGTGAGGGGCCCAGGGTTAGGGTAAGGGTTAGAGGCTGCAGCCAGGGGGGTGGGACAAAAGGGTTCAGTGGGTCAGTGAGGGGCCCAGGGGGGTCGGTGAGGGGTCCCATGGGTTCCCAGCCCCAGGGGTGCCATGCCCTGGTGGTGCTGCCGGCCCTGGGGCACACTGGGTCCCCTCGCCTCATTGCAGACCCTGTGCAGATGCCTCGCTGTGCTGCATGGCGGCCACGGGCGCTTCCATCACCAACAGAACCGTACAGCGGCGGGCTGGGATGCGATGGAACAGGAATGAGATGGGGATGGTTAGACAGGGCCTGGGTGGAGGTAGGACAGGGATGGGCAAAGGGATGGGCAAGGACTGGGCAGGGACAGGGATGGGACACAGATGGATGGACATGAGGACAGCGGATGGGATGGGGACACAGCCAGGATAGCCCCATGGACCTCCCCACCACCTTTCCTCCTGTCAGAGCTCCTGGATGAGGTGATGGTGGGTGCCTGCAGCCGCTACAGCTGGCTGGAGCTGCCGGAGGAGCACGGCTCCCAGCCCGCCCTGGCCGAGCAGCAGGAGATGGGTAGGGACAGGGATGGGCAGGATGGGGCCACAGGGGTGGTGTGGACCCCATGGTGGGGGATGCAGCGGAGTCCTGGTTGAGGACGGTGACCAGCACTTGGGCACTGGGTGAACAGGAACAGGGCTGGGGGTCACCGTGGGAGCCGAGGCAGGGGACGCAGGAATAGGACGGGGGGGGGTGCACAGGGCCAGGGCTGTCCTGTGCACAATGGGGTACTACAGCAAGCCCTGGGTGCCCACAGCTGGGCTCCGGGTGCCTGTGGCTCAGGGCTACCACGGCCCCCACCACCCTGGCACTGCCACCCACTGCACAGCAGCTGTGTTGCGGCCTAGGTGTAGGTGCCAGAGCAGCACAGCAGAGGAGTGTGGGTGGCTCTGGGCCATGCAGCACCGTGCCTTCACTGCTGCTTGTGCCCACAGCCAGCGCCACATCCTGTTCCATGTCAAGACGCTGTGAGCAACCCGATGTTGCCACTTTGCCATTAAGCACATGGCACCCAGCCACGCCCCAGCACAGCAGCTTTCTGGGGACAGGACACCCCAGCCCTTCCCACAGGGTGCTCGCTCCCAGCACCACACACACACAGCCAGGCGGATTTCTAGGCAAATCTTTATGCTGCTGTGGGACCAGGGGGCTGAGTTTTGGGGGCGGCTGCAACTCCACAGCTCCGGGAACCAGAGGAAGCTTCCCCAGTGTTCAGAAGGCACCAATGTCGGTTTGCATTTCAGTTACAGCCGGTACAGCAAAACCAAGACTTGAAATGCAAAGGTTCAAGCCCCTCCTGCCCCCTGGCTGCCCCTCACCCCTTCCCCCATTGCTCAGGGACACGATGTACATCCCTGGCCAGGTGCTGGCGTGCAGGGGACAGCACCCTTTCTCTCCCTGCCGCTGCTCCTTGGTTTGGGCTGTCTGTGCTGCACTGCTACAACAGCAGGCCAACGCGCCAACAGAGCCCCCAGCATCGCCCAAGAGCACCAGGGCAGCCCCACTGCCAGCCCCATCTCATCCGAGGCAGAGGGACGAGCACAACAGGGAGAGACTGAGTCCCTGGCACTGCGGGCATGGCTCTGAAACCAAAGTCGAGAGGAAGAGGAGGGGGGGGGGGGGGGGATGATGGTCGCAGCCCCTCGCCCCTGAGCGAGTCTATGTACAGGTCTGTTATGCCAGGCAGAGGGCTGCAGGAGGGGGCAGCGGCACAGGGCCATCACATGGCCGCCAGCTGGCCCAGCACCATCCTGAACTGCTGCGTGCTGTTGGCGAGGTCCTTGACGCGCTCCACCATGTCCTTGGAGGCGGCGGGCGACGGGTAGTGCAGCGCGGCCGCCTTGGTGCTCACCACGATCTCCTTGAGCATCTCGCACAGGAGGTTGCTGTAGTGCGTCACCTTGTGCCGCACGTCCTGCGCCTTGGCCTGGCGGGACAGCGTGTCGCCGATGAAGACGAGCTTGTGGGCGCTGAGGATGATGAACTTGCTGTGGGCCACGAAGATTTTCGGGGGCTGGTTGGTGCTGACGGCGGTGAAGAAGGCGTCGATGGCGTTGGTGAGCGTGGTGAGGTTGGCCTCGCACTGCTCCAGGTAGAAGAGGAGCAGCTGGCGGTCGGCCGCACACAGGGCCCCCCCGCCCCGCGCGGGGCCATAGTGCTGGGGAGGGCTCCAGTTGGACAGGTCGTTGTCGATGGGGCGCGTCACCTCCTGCTCCAGCCGCTCAAACTGCTTCAGCTGTGGGGAGAGACGGGTGTGAGGACGGGCAGGATGGCCACCGAGCCCCACGACAACAGCTGTGCCCCTGGGGATGCCGCACGGGACAGAGCCCCGATCCTCTTTGGCATCAGAGAAGAGCCAGACACTGCTGCACGGAGCCGTGGGGGACTCATGGCCGTGAGCACACAGGAGCCCAACCCCGCTGCCCTCCCCAGCCTGGGGTCCCTGCTGAGCTGTGCCCACCCCCCAGCCCCATTACCTGCTGGTGCTCCAGCTGGTCCTTGCTCTGCCGAATGATGTTGCCTTTCTCCAGAAGCTCCTTCTGCGTCTTCTCAAATTCCTCCTTGCCCTGAAGGGAAGGAAGGGGCGTGAGAAGGGGGCAGACCACAAACCCTGCCGGGATTGAGCTCCCCCAGCCCCGCACCAGGACACCCTGTTCCCACAGCTGCAGCAGGAGGGGGAAAACAAGACCCGGGTGAGGAGACACAAAGCCCATCCACGGCACCCAGTGCTGCAGGGTGCCCCCAGCCCGCGCCCACCTGGAGGTGCACGTAGTCGTAGTCCTCCATCCAGCCGCTCTCATGGTTCTCGTAGGGGCCCTCGGGCGATTCCTGTGCCAGCAGCTTGGGTGGGGAGGGCAGGGGCCGCGACTGGATGCTGCTGGCCTTGTCAGAGGGGTGCGCGGGCCCGTGGCCGTTGCCCTCGGGCGCCGGCTTTGTCCGTTTGAAGAGGAGAGAAGCGTTGCCATGCAGGAAGGAGGCCAGCTGCTTGGTGTCATCGGGCACGCCGCGCGAGTACATGACGAAGAGCTCCAAGTCATCCGTGCCCGGCTTGCCGGCCACCAAGGCGTTAGGGGCCCAGTGGCACGCATCCAGCGCTTGGCTGTGCCGCCCCAGGGCCTGGTAGACCTCCTCCATCTTCTGCAGCTGCTTGCTGAGCTTGGCGTAGAGCGAGCGGTCCGAGGCCTGGGCGGCGTTGCCCACCGCCCCCCGGGCGAACTCCAGCAGCTCCCGCAGGGCCGTCTGCACGCCCTCGGCCGCCCCGTGGATGCTGGCAGCGTTGGCCTCCATGTGCTCGGGGCTGCGCCAGTTGCTGCTGATGAAGGACATGAGGCAGGAGACGGCGCTGCCGACGCCGAGCTGGAGCTTGGCCAGCATCTCCATGGCAGAGTCCAAGTCCAGGGAGAACTCCTTGCCGGCCCCTTTGGCCGGCTCCTTCACGGGCACCGTGTCCAGCGAGGAGGTGGAGACGTTGCTGCGGGTGCTGCCCGTGCTGGAGGCCGAGAGACGCTTGGTGTCAGCCGCCTTGGCCTCGCGGTCCACCTGCGGCGGGACATCGTAGATGTACTCACCCTCTGTGTCCACCGAGCCCTTGCCGGGGGCGTGCAGGTCCCGCGGCACGTCGTACACCTCCTGCGAGGGGAAGGCTGACCCCCCCAGCTTCTTGAGGCTGGGGGGCACGTCATAGATCTCGTGGGACAGCGAGGGCTCGGGGGCAGCTTTCCCGGCCGCTGGCGGCACGTCGTAGACGTCCTCCGGCAGGTAGGGCTCCTGCTGCGCGAGGACCGGGGGGTGGCGGGAGGGCTCGAAGGCTTTCTGCTTGGCGAAGGCGGGGGGCACGTCGTACGTCTCCTCCCGCACGGGGCCGTCTGGCACGTCCTTGCTGACAGAAGGTGGCACATCGTATACCTGCAAGGGCACCACAAAGCAGCGTCAGCGCAGCTGGAGCCATGGGTGTGCACCAGCCCCACTCCTATGCGCCTGCCGCGTGGCAGGGAGGCAGAGACGCGCGTGTGCCCGAGGGTCTGGCTGCTCCCTGGTGCACGTAAGCGCTGGCTCTGGGCATGCCACGGGGACGCAGTAGGAGACGTGCACGCCATAGCCCAGCAGCACCCCTGCCCTCGCGTGTCCCCTTTGGTGCAGAAGGTTTCCCCACAGCACTTACGGTTTGGTGCAGGTTCTTCTCCACGCTGGGGGGGACATCATAGATCTCCTGCCCCGGGTCCTGCCCGTTGGGACCCTTGACCGCCATAGGGGGGGTGTCATAGACCTGCTGGGGGGGGGACAGGACAGGACGGTTTGTCAGGGGCAGCACAGGGACCTCGGGACAGGAGAGCAGTCCCAGCACCCGCGAAGTGGGGACCCCAGCTCAGCCTAGCGCTGGATGCCACGTCCCCGCAGTGTGTCACCCCGCTGCCACCCCACTGCCCCGCAGGCAGCCCCACCTCCCGGCTGACCTGGCTGGGTAGCGCACCGCGCACGGGCGGCACGTCGTAGATCTCCTGGGAGCCCGAGGAGAGGAGGTGGCGGGGAAAATCATATTCATCCTGCTCGCCCTTGGGGGAGTCGTAGACGTACACCTGCCCCACGCGGGTGGGCAGCAAGACCTAGGAGAGAGGGGAAAGGCTGAGCTCGGAGCATCCCCTTGCTCCTGCCCTCTCCGAGCCCATCCCGGTGCCAGATGCGGAACGGAGCGGTGAGACCACCGGGCAGCGCGTGCCCACGCGAGGGCGCTCCCCGGCCAGCCGTGCCGCTGTCACCGTGCTCTTTGCGGTGACGCCGGAGGGACGGAGATGAGATCACCAGTTATTTATAGCAGCGAGCCTCGGCTAGAGACAAAGCCCAGCCGGCACGGCCGCCCTGAGCGAGTGAGAATGGTGACCTGGGGATTAATTTGGGCACCGAGGGACACGCCAATGCCCGGAGGACGTGGCCAGATCCCTGCCCGCATCTCGTTGCAATGTGGCACGCGGCAGCCACAGGAGGCCGTGGGACGCTCCCAGGCAATGGGGTGCCCTGAGCACGAGGCATGCCGTTTGGTGGCCCTTTTTGCCTGCTGGATCGGAGCCGTCTTCCAGGAGAGCACAGCACGGCACAGCCAAAAGCGCCTCACTCCCCTCCCCTCCTCCATAAGCCCACACCACAGACCGGAGCCCGAGAAACTCCCAGCCCCACAGCACCCACCCACCACCGCACCCGGACCCCCATCCTACCTTTCCCGAGGGTTTGTGCCCTTCCCAGCTCCTCGCGTCCAAAGACGGGGGCACCTGGTAGATGTCTTGAGCCTGAGCCACCGAGGGAGGAACCTGGTATATATCCTGGGGGGGGCTGGCAGAGCCCACAGGGTACGCGTCCGCCGCTTGGCTCAGGGACGGGGGCACCTGGTAGATCTCCTGCCCGGCGCTGGGGAAGCCGTGGGGCGGCGTCTGCTTTGGGTAGGCGGGAGGCTGCTTGGCCGGAGCCGGGGGAAACTGTCCGGTGGGCGCAGAGCCCGAGAAGAGGCCCTGCTGCCCCTTGCCGGGGACCGGCATCAGGTAGACATTGTCCCCTTGGGGCACGTAGGAAGGGTGCATGGGGGTGTACTGCGAGGCGGGCGACAGCGGGGTGTACCCCCCTTGGTGGTGGTACGGCAACGTGGGCTGCGGTACCGGCGGCACCTGGCCCTGCCCCGGCCCGGCCGCTTGCTGCTGCTGCTGCTGCTGCTGCTTCTTGTCGTACATGCCCACCAGGATCTTGAGGCGGTTCCCCGGCACGATGCCTTGGCGGCCGTGCAGCGAGCAGAGCCACCAGCCGTCCAGGCCCTGCGTGTTGCGCTCCAGCACCGTCATGATGTCGCCTTTGCGGAAGGAGAGCTCGTCCGGAGACTCGGCCACATTGTCGTACAGCGCCTTGGCCAGCACGTTCTGCAAGAGAGCCCCGAGCCGGGGCAGGTCGGGAGTCATCCCGGATCGCCGCACCGCCCCTCGGGAGGACGAGGGCTGCCCGGTACCCGACGCCGCGACGCGGCCCCAACGCTCTTCCTCCTCGCCGCGGCTCAACCCATCCTTCCCGGAGGTGGTGCCGGGAAGGGGCCGGATCCCCGCGCCTCCCGGTTTCGGGGACCTCCTCTGCCTTTCCCTCCCCTTCCCGCCGGGGAGGAAGTGCCATGGAGGTGACTCAGCCCGCACGGAGAATTCCCCCCCGGCCGCCGGGCGGGCAGAGGGCACGCAGCAGGCGGAGCGCTGCCGGCCGCGGTGTGTGCGTGTGCCCGCTGCGTGTGTGCGCGTGTGCGTGCGTGTGTGCCCGCTGCCGGCCCCCTCCCGCCGGCGATGCCGCGGTGCCCCGCGCTGTGCTCCCGCCCTCGGTGCCCTCCTGCCGCCGTGCTCCCAGCGGGCCGGGCGCGGGGAGGGAAGGCGTGCCCGCGGTGCCGGCAG